>NW_028278256.1:0-300000 GCF_059751315.1 Micrasema longulum
ACAAATATGTCCTTAAAAATGCCCATTGCCGTATCCATAAAAAAAATGTTGATTTTATTTTACTTATTTATTTATTTGAAACTTTAAGTACAAAGAATAAGTACTTTGACGGACTTCTTGCTAAAAGCAATATCTTCCAGCCAACCAAAAAACAGACTGGTCAAAATAAGAAATTGGTCAAAACTTTCGATAAATACATTTCTTAAATTTAAAAAAAACCTAATTAATTAAAATAACACCTGTTTTGGATTGGGAAATAAGATAATTGTTATAATGAATAACCACAAAGTTAGAATTTATAAATATATATCTTGTAATGTTAATAAGATTACCGTCAAACATCGATAAATCTCTTATTGTCTGGGCCCGATTTACAATGGGAAGTTAACAGAGTTATCTTCGACTGTTTATAAAGAAAAACTGATGTTTGTGTACAAAATTGAGTGTATTTGCATAAACAGTTAAAGTATCTTTGTCGGTAACATAGAATTAAATATGTTTAGAAGAAAAAGTTGTACGCATATTCTGTTTTCATACAAAACTTAATTTTACTTTGTAGATAAAATTTAAGATAAATGTTAACTTCCCATTATCGAGGGCCCTGGTTGTTCGCAATACTTGTTAAGGATGTATCGTTTTATTTCAAAGATAAAACGCATGATCGTTATTCACATTACATAATTTACAATCTGTTCTCAATTGTATGCGAGATTATGTAAATCGTTTTTTCTTCTGATATATTGTATGTAATATAGAGGATAGGCATAATGCAACAAATGACCTTTTTGGAAACACTTTGAATGTTTCGTTCACCTTGAGACTAGTTTTACATTAGAGATGAGTGCTTATGCGAACACTGTAACATTTGGAAATGAGTTTCATCAATAATTCTTTCTCTTAACATACAAACATGAAATGTATTTAACGTTAATCCATTACAAAGCGATGCATAAAAGAATGAATTTATCATTGACGACTGGTAAAGACGCTGGCCGTATTTTTTATTACCCCAAATAAATTGCATCTAACGACTCTTTAAAAATGTTTCTAATTTCTACAATGAGGAACTTCAGACCTATGGAAATTAGATTCAAAAATGTTTTCTTACGCGCGGTAAAAATTAGAGGATTAAAGTATGCGATTAAGTATCTTGAAAATGGACGAATTTTTTTTATTTTTATAAATATAAACGAACTACTTTGAACGACGTCACTAGTAATAGGCGTCGCTGTTTCAACTATTGCTAATCGAAGCATAAAATTATGTATTATTATAGTTATTCAATTACATATTCTACCATATATATTGTTTTTTTTTTTTTTCAAAAAAACAAACAAATTATGAAATTATACAATGGTTACAATATGTCCGTAGAAATAAATATATTAAATGTGTCTCAATAACATTATGATAATAATTTTTATAACATAATATTATTTACTCTAAGTACTAGTTTTAGTCACAAAAAATTAAGTGTATCCGTTTTATTATTGTACATGTTTGTGAAGGTAAGTATATACATTAAGGGTGTGTGAGGGTGTGTGTATATGTGTATGGGTTTGTGAATATTGTTTGTATGCGAGAGTGTGTAGGGAAATAAGTGGACTTTTGAACAATGATTATCAAAAAATATCTGTTTTTTTCAAAAACCTTAATGAGGAAACCTATCAACCACCGTATTGATCAATGTAAAATTGTTAAGATTGATTAAATAAAGTAATAATAAATGTGTTACTATTATAATTTTATTGTATTTGTTTTAACTATCAATTAATTACCGAATTGAACTATAAAATTAATAACATATTGCCGTGTATTATTAAATAACTCTCTGCATTTCATTTCTTGGCATGTATACATTTTTGGTTTTTATATTTTTTTATTATCATTTTGTATATTGTTTTAATTAATTTGTAAATTGTTTAATACGAGTATAATTACGAATGTTTTTGATTTATATAAAGAAGATTCCCGACTTAACACGGAATTTTCTAACAAGTCTATTTATTTATTTATTTGACACTTTATATACATATACAATAAATGTACATATAAGGGCGGGCATATTGCCTTAAGGATATTTCTTCCTACCTACCCAAACCGTTCAGTTTGAGAAAATTATAAATACATGAACATATTGTATCTAACAATTTTATACAAAAATTAAAAGCAAAGATTAGAAAAAATGTAAAAAAATATATTAAAAAAACACCATACTATGAAGATTGGAGAGGGGAGGAGAAGAAAAGAAGAAGGATAAAGGAACAATTTAAATATTTAGATAATGACATTTCAATCTTGACTTAAATGTAGATGAAGAAGGGGCGTCTCTAACATTAGTGGGTAGATTATCCACAATCGAGCGGCTACTACTGTGAAAAAGGAGGCAAAAAAATTAGAGCGATGACAGGGTATTAAAAGGGTTCTCTCGTTCTCGTTACTCGTTACCACGGACAACAACAAGTCAGGACTCGTTGTTGTCTGTGGTTCGAATTCTACTTTTCCCCAACTCTATTCCATTTTCTAATAGTGAGTTATTTACAACTCGTTGAAAATGGCCCTCAAAATTAGAACGCAAATCTTTATTTTTTCCTTAAAAAAAAGAAAATAAAAATAATGTAATTGGTCTATGATAAATTTGTGTATTTTGTGCACTAAATAAAAATAGGAATCAACCAATAATAAGAGAGTTGTGAAAGATTTCCGATCCACTCACCGTCAACGGACCGATTGCAGAACTGACTGAGAAGAAGCGGAACAGAACTTGAGACGTCACACGTGGAGTAATTTCAGAAATACAAAACTTTAAAAAATCATAGAGCTGATAAAACGATACATAAAAATAAAATAAAAAGTTTTTAACTTAGTTTAATAGTTTTTTAACAAACAAAAAAACACTGACTACTTCATGCATGATCAAAATTATTTTGGTGCACATTTTATCAACTTTAATTTAAAGAAATGTGTAGATAAATGAAAATATAATATGCAGAAATGGCTAACATTCAACCACTCCTCAATAGTCTCAGAAACGTCGATTTCATCGAAAAGGTTTGCGAGAGAGTGACAGAAAAACCATGTTCAAATACCTATTCATCAAAATTCTTTGCTACCGCGTAATTAATAGTGGATAGTGTCTAGTGACTAGGAACCAACGACCAACGACCAATCCTCTCTCTTGAGGATCTACTGCCACCTTACATCTAACCATAATATATTACAGAGGTATGCAACAGCGCTCTGAAGGCCACCAACTTGTCAATAATTATTTCAAGTATGCATTAATCATTGAACTCAAACATTACATTGGGTGAAGTTTTGTTAGTCGCCAATGTAACAATTTACTAGATCAATAAATGTACACGCTGCTTCTAAAACATGAATAAATTGATCGGGCGACATCATGTTTAGATTCAAATTAAAAACATGTTTTTTTTTTTTTTTTAAATTAAGACATATGTAAATGAATTAATTTTGTTGATGGAAAAATCTTCATAGACCTTGATTTATTCAACGAGACATGGCGAGTTTATAAGTTATTTGCACCGTTTTTAACATTTTAAAATCAACTGTTGTCCGTGTGATGATGAAACCCCTCAAGATATTCCCCAATTGTTGATGCATTGCCTCTTTTTAGCGTCGAAAGACATAACCTGAAGGCATGATGCAGAGGCGTTGGTGAGGATCCAAGGCACATCCATTCCGTAATAAGCCACAATGACTTATCACAAGAGGTAGTATCTTTCATGGTTAGGGCAGTACAGATTATAATGATGATAAATGATAACAGGACACAAAATGCCGTGATCTTTTCAAGGGAACCGGAAGGGCCTCTGTTGTCGATCAATAGTCCGGCTTCACTTGAATGAGCTTTATGTGTTAAGCAAGTGCGGAGAGGTTCTTATAAAGGTCCACAGCTGAAATTCCCTACCCTTCTTGACACTACTTAGATATAGATAGCCAGTAGCTCAATCACAAATAACTTTCGACGTCCTAATAAACAGCCTTATAATAATTTCTCTCCATGGTTGTTTATAGTATTCGCGATCACAAAAGAACATCCGTTTCCACCTAATATTAAATGTCGAAATATGTACGTTTCTCGACGTATAATCCGGTCGTGCAATCACATATTTAAATTTCACCGGTGTAAATATAGAAAATATTCCAAAACTGCTATTTTTTCATTTATTTATTATTTTTAACGCTATTTATTGCATTTAACCGGCGGTCGGCAAGCCAAATGTCAAAAAAGCGTCGCCAAAGTAATTGTAATTTAATTTTGACTATTTTGTATTAGATACTCCTTACTGTTTTGCAAATGCAATATATTGAATTATTTTTTTATAGTTAATGACGATTTTTCGTCAGTGAATTGTATATATTTTCGAGAAAAACAAAGAACAAACCGACACGAACGTTGACTTGGAGATCGCGATAACTTAAGCATGTTAATTATTGTTTATTCTGTTCGCTCAAATGCTTAGCATGTTTTTAAGCACGTTGATAGTAATTTGTGATTGAGCTACAGGAAATGACATAAACATTCTAAATATATACCTTGTACATTATAAGCATGGTCAATAATACTGCAACTCCCTTATAAAAAATAAACTAAAATAAACCACATTGACATTCTAAGGGCTACTTGTACCCAAAAGTCGTTGTGATCTTCCTTGTTTTCACATCTAGTGGTGCATAGGGCAGTGCATTATCGTTTAAATGTTTATCGTTTAGGTGCTAGTTCAGATATAATAAAATACTGCAGTACAAAAAAGCTATAAAGTCAGCATTTCACTTTCTAGGAACTGAATCCAGGACCTCACGAATGGTAAGGGAACACGTCGACCACTACACAACAAAATGAACTTATCGCCACTTGATTTCATAAGTCAGGATTTTAATCTAAGCGCAGCAAACGAGTCGAAAGCACTCGTCCGGGGTTCTGGTTCTAATTCACATAAAGAACTGTACTTTTCATAATAAAAAACAAAAGCAGAAAAAAGTTAAGTTAAAAACAAAATGTTCAAGATGAACGATTGAACAATTTAAATTCTCCAAAACAATATCTATCTTCAGGAGAAATACTCAAAATTCGTTTTCGAAGTGAACTTTATTATTGCAACTGGATCTTGGTGTGTGTGAAAAAATATGTTTTTTTGGCCATGAAATATTATTGGGTCATTGTTCTGTTTTCATTAAAGTTGTGATATAATTTGAAATGTAAGCTGAAGAATGAATTTGTCTTCGGTAGAAAACTTGCCAACCTTGGGACAAGATTAAACCTTTAATATACAGCTACTGAATATTGATTTTTGCTAAAACTCTTGCTAAATGTACCGCGGTGTCACAAGAGTAATAAAAATTTGAAATACCTTCCTACAAAGTAAGATCAATATTCTCAATGAAATACGCATAAAAAAGTATAGCTTAGGAATCATTGTGAGCTATCTCAGAACAGGTTTGATATACTTACCTAATGAGGTAGCAAGCGACCATACTTACAATTTATAAAGTGTACATGTTTTACCCGAAGTACATATAATTATTTGTATTACCTAAATATCAGTATCAGATATTAGGCATAAAAGAAACGTAGACATTTTGTCATCGCGTACTATATTTTGAAGATTCCCACTTCGCCTGTTTATATGAGAGAGTTCTCCCAACCTACATCACAACATGGGCTATTTCTTTGTTCTAGTAACGAGAGAACCCTTTCAATATCTATTCACAGCTTTATTTTTTGTCTCCTCTTTTACAGTAGTAGCTACTCAAATATGGAAAAATCTACCCACTAATGTCGGAGTCGCCCCTTTTATATATACACTAGCGGACCTGACAGACATTGTTCAGCCAAAACGTTGGCTTACACTTTTCATAGATAAGTAGGTACCTAAGTACTAATTCATGGTTGAATTCCAAAACAAAACAATTAATTTTCAAATATAGAATTCTTTTTGCAAATATCAAACTCGACTCTTCTCACCAACAGGGGTGCGCTTTACTCATGAATGCGATTTTTAAAAATTCATTGAATGTCAGTTAATATTATTTTAGTATTTCCACATATCCAGTTAAAAGAAATAAATGGGAAGAATATAAGGAAATAATCTTATTGGGATCCATTACAAGCGAATGTTGTTTGTAAACATTCCAAAATTAAACTTTTTTAAACAAAAAAATATCCTTCCATTTTTGTCGTTAGATGAAAAAAAAAATAGGCTTCTACCTTTTTTTTACAGGTTCTATTAAAAATTGTAATATCTACGAACACGCGCAGTGCAAATATCTACATTTCGCTAAAAACCGCAAGTAATTCGGTTGAGTCGTTCAGAAGGAGTTCAGTGACATCACACGTACAGAAGAATTATATATTTGAAAATATTTTTTTTTCCTGCATGATCGAGAAAACAGGAATGAAGCCCCCAAATTCCAAATACAGAACACAAAGTATTTATTGAAAGTATAGCAACATGGTTAAGTTGGCATCAAACACAAATTAACTCATAATGACCGTAAACAATGTATTTTGCAATGACTGTCTTAAATATATCCAACCCCCTATCCACTTGGAATAAATGATTAAACGTTCCTTGACTTCTTGGTAGGGGTGAGTGGTAACCAATATTTGATTTAAAGATTGGCAAAAAAAAGATTGGTAATGTTGCGTTCTTCTACATGGTGCTGAAAAAATAATTTGTTTAGTTAAGTTTGGTGCATCTACGGTAAATGTATTATTTTATGTAGGTAAAGTATGTCTGATAATTTACGCCGGTTGGATAAACTAATTAAATGTAAATGTTATAACTTATCATTGTATGTGTGTAAGGTGTCACTCTAACCATCTCGAAACGTAAGAGTCTGAAGTCCGAACATTAAAATCACGATTTAAATGCCGCTATCTAAATTTCTGAGTTTTGCCTTTCTCTTCCTTCTTTCTTTCCCTCTTTTACGCCTTTCTGTCTTCTAGTAGACTGTAGATTTTTACTTTATTTATATTTATTAAAAAAAGTATCTATGCATTGTTTTATAATAATAGTAGCGGACCCGACAGACGTTGTTCTGCCCGAACGTTGGCTTGCCTGCTATCATCTTGGAAAAATACTTTTTTTCAAATAGGTACTTGTTTGTGATTAAATTCCAAAACTAAAAATTGTTGATATTAAAAAAAAATTGATTTTCAGTAGGTACTTGTTTATGGTTAAATTCCAAAACATAAAATAAATATTTTTTCAAACTCCGGTCGTCTCACCAACAAACTGGTGTACTTATGTAGGAATATGATTTTTTAAATGTATTGAATTTATTATTATTTTAGTGTTACTAAAAATCTAATAAAAAGAAATAAATGGGTAGAAATTATAAGGAATTTAAGGAAAGAATCTAATTAAGATCCACAAAAAAGAAATGCTGTTTGTAAATATTCAAAAACAACCTTTTTTGATGTACAAAAAAAAACATCTTTCCATTTTTTTGCAAATGCATTCTCCTCGAACGCAACCCTGGTAGATCGATGAATAAAACATTTATGCTCCTAGCTTTTATTTTACATATTCTATTAAATATTTTAATATCTACGAACACGCACAGCGCAAAGATCTATATTTCTCTGAAAATCGCACGTAAATCGGTTAAGCCTTTTAGGAAGAGTACGGTGACATCACACGTACAGAGAAATTATATATATAAAGATAAGTGTTTGCTTTAAAACCGGTCAATACAAAAAAAAATGGTGGTTAAAAACAAAGTTATTTTTATTTTATTAGTTATTTTTTATATTTATTTTAAAAACAAAGTTATTTTTTATTTATTTAATTATTAGAAATTATTTTTTAATTTTGTAGATAAGGGCTGGATTTATTCTTCTTCAGTGTTTTTAAGATTAATGTTACAATAGAGATTGAGAACAATTTAAAGAAGGCAAAATAGAAGAGAGTATTAGCACCTTATTCACCACGTGGCGCTTATAGAAACATGATTATAATAATTAAAAGTAAGTTAAAATTATTTAATTTATTGATATTATTTAAAAAAACCGATGAGTTTAAAGTATCTACTTGTTATTTTGTTATTTTTTTATTATATTTTTTATTTTTAGGAATAACCCGCTAAGCCTCTATTGTAGAGGCTTGTCAGCAGGTAGGAAAGAAAGGAGATGAAAAGAATTTATGAAAAATACACCACAACACCCAGACCAATTGAAAAATAATCTTTCTTTGATTGTTTCTTGCAACTGGCGGGAATCGAACCCGCAACGCCAGTTTCACAATTGACCGTCTAACCAACTGCGCCACGGCGCCTGTCTGTTTAATTAAAAATATTCAGTGTCAGTTTAATTAACCCCTGTTCAAACACCATTGATGCATATAGCCATTGGTACACTAAATGCAGCGTACATGGATTATATGTTACATGAAGGTAAGGTGATTAGCCTTACACTTCTGGTACCAATCTAGGAACATGAAATATTGCAGTGCAGAACTAACACTCTAAAACATATTTCATGTCAAAGTCCCCAGAGATCCAAAGTGGAGGTAGCCTCAAGCATGGTAGTCAAACGCGCCAACCGCTTCATTGCGAGGCCTACTTATCTCCACTCGATTGTCTTATTCAGGATTTCACCTGAGATAAGCCAACGAGTGGAAAGCACTCGTCTAGGATTCTGGTTCTATTTCACGCACAAAACTGTATTTTTAATCCGCTTGGACGACGATGATGATTACTTTAAGCCTTGACAAAGAAAAAAAGTAACAATCGTGTTCTGAAACCGGTCGTCAAATTGAGTATATTTACGTGTATTTACTTAATACTTGTTTGAATTATCATAATCAATTGGCTAAGCTCTCATTTAGAGAGTTCATTTAACAAAATACTGCTACAAACTCGTATATAAGATGTAACAAGTAGTTAATCTGATATACAATACTTTTCAAGATTATCCAACATACATTATTTAGTATAATTAATGACATTCGGTTTGACATATGCGTGGCAAAATGAGATATTATAATCTTATAAATTAATTAATCATAATTATTCATGTTGAAATAAAAACAGATTAAAAAACGATTTAAAAATGACAGCATAAATGTCATCAATTTTATTTTCTTTTATTGAATTGTTTAATGCAAATATTTATGTGAAAATATATCAAAAGAGATTATGGCACATTTTAAATGCATATCAGCATACAGTCCGTGCGCTATGTAGCTACTAAACATGTATTCTAGCTTCTGAGTTATGTAACTATATTTACTATTTAATTATTTATTAAACATTTTACATGCATTTACATTTTATATACATACAAGGGCGGGTATATTGCCTTAAGGCAATTTCTTCCTACCTTACCATTCTGTTCACTTTAAGAAAATATATACTGGGTATATTAATGTATTCCAGGTATATTAATAAATATTATATTAAAAAACACACCAGTTCGACATAAACTACTTGACTAAAATTGAGACCTTAAAAATTGTGCACAAAATAACACTGGGAAACATACAAGACGACGACATAATATTAGTCAAAAATGCTGACATACACAAATATAACACCAGACAACAACAACACTATCATATTGAAAAAGCAAAGACAAACACAGGACCGTCAAAAATACTACATAATGGACTTAAACACTACAACGACCTACCTTACTACTTGAAAACTTTTACTGGAGACAAATTTAAAATCAATCTGAAAAAGCACATGATGACTGAACTAACTAGACTAGACGAGACATAAAATGTCTAGACAATATTAAATTTCTAATGTAACCCTAACGGGTTTTTTAAAATTGTAAATAAATAAATAAAAAAATAGACTTTTTATTATAAACATAGACACAAAAACTGGCAAATTGAAAAATCTACACTTATAGTCCTTAAAATATAGCTTGATTAGAATGACAGCGGTCAAACTAATTTCATTGGTGATGGGGAAATTACGATACAAAATATTTATTTAAAGGGATGTTTTCACACTGGAATATTTCATATTCCCTGGACTGGAACCTGAAGCGTAAGACTGATTACCTTATCTTCGTGTGACAAAAATGATTAAGATACGCTCCGATTAGTGTACCAATGCAGTGTCCTATGCACCATTAGGTGTGGAAAGGGAATGATGATGATGATGATGAATGACAGTTTTACACAGTACTGCCATTTTATTCAAAGTTACAACTTTCTTTCCATATATTCTACAGCATAGTCAAAGCAACGCAGATTGAGATATTTAATTAAACATTGTATTTTCTCGGTCAATTTATAGTGACTAGACTATTTTTATTTACTCCCCTATAATAATTAATATCAGAAAAACCACAGCGAAGCGTGGCCGGGTTCAGATAGTAATGTTTAAATGTCATACGTTTATGATATTTTTAAAATGTGAAACTTAAACTTATTAAACCCTTAAAAAAACAGTGGTAAATAATTCATTTACACGCGGCGATGTAACATCGTGGTACCACAAGCAAAAGGTGGAATATCTTTGGGTTCAGACATTTGAATAAAAAAACATGGAGTCATGCTTTTTCATGATTTCTTTTCCATAATTTGTAAAAATAAACA
Source organism: Micrasema longulum (assembly GCF_059751315.1). Classification (NCBI taxonomy): domain Eukaryota; kingdom Metazoa; phylum Arthropoda; class Insecta; order Trichoptera; family Brachycentridae; genus Micrasema; species Micrasema longulum. The sequence continues at coordinate 10,581 of NW_028278256.1, forward strand.
TACAATTTAGCCATGTTACATTAAAATACATTTAAAATCATCAATACGCCGGTTATTTCACATGCGTGCGTCCCCCATCATTGTCAATAAACGGCTGAATCTGTTACTGTTTCACACAAACATGAGCCACAGAACAGCGTCTCCGTCTTCCTTGTTATGAATTTTTTCAATGGGGTCTCTCTTCTACAGATGTATTACTGTGTTAACGTCACACATCACATTCATTCTGCGCATAGCAAGGATAATTTTTTTGTGTTAAAATCCAGCATAGTAGTATAAATTTTACTTTCCAAATCCGTTGGGAAAATGTCCATTTAAAGATTACAAAAAATGCAACTTCAAAATTTAAAAAATAAGGGAGATATGTGAAGTTTAGTGTCGTATGTAGACTAGTGTGACATCTAGAGTTAAAAAAAAAGAAAAAAAAGGGAGGGAGGTAAGAGGTAAGTAGGTTACGACGTCATTTCGTGACAAGAACAGAAATGACAATTGACGAACGCTCCCACAACATATTCAAAGCCAAAGGATGTAAATTTCTCTGCATTTTGTGACAGGAGCACATACAAATGAGAAGGCCTAAAACTAGACTATTTAAATTAATTTCCATAATGTTATTTTTTAACAAAGGTTTCTACCCAGTAACAATACAAAATAAAACCATCGGTAGATTTGAATGCATTTAAAATTCATAGCGCACGATTTTCTACGCAGAGAATATCAACGCGTGGTAAAGAATAAAACCCAGGATGGGGACATACCGTGGACATTCTGTGACAAAGCAATAAGTCAAAATGACTAGTTTAGAGATATACTAGTTGAAAAGTTTTTTAGGCATTAACAATTTTTCTTATATGAATGTTTTAAAGCCAATAATAAGAAATGCTAGTACATCTGATCTATCAATAATAATATTTAAAAATTTTATTAAAAATATTTAATTATGTACCCACCTAATTTTTAAAATTTTATGTTATATTTTATCTTTATTTACGTATGTATATAATGTAAAATATAATTCGATTGTTAAAAAAATAATATTTATTATATACATATTTATTAGACCAGCATATTAACTTTTGTAATGAAACGCTTGAATAGCAATTTTGTACTTGTCATGTAAAAGCCCTCTGGGGGTATATAATAAATAACACCATAAGAATGTACGCATTTTACATGCAGATCAAATAATCTCTTTCGGGGTCACGGGTTCGATTCCCGACATGCTTGATATTGAATATTTATTTGAAAGAGTATTTTCACACTAGAATATTTCATAGTCCCTGGACTGGTATCTGAAGCGTAAGACTGACATCTTACCTTAATGTAACAAAAAACAATCAAGCTCCGCTGCGATTGGTGTACCAATGCAGTGCCCTATGCACCATTAAGTGCGGAAAGGAAAAAAATATTATGAAGGTGAAGTACTTTAAATGTTGGGTTAAAAGTAAATTTATAAAAACAAAGTTTTTTTTCTTTTTTTTAGGAATTTCAGTATCCTTGATAAAGGGATGCTTTTATGCTTTGTAACTCGTGTGAAACATGTATTTAATTATATTTTATTGACTTATCGCGGATAATAATTTGGCTAGTTGTTACGATAGGACTTTTTTGTAGACAGTAGGGCATTTACGGGACAATATTACTGAATCAATACAGCAAAAGTTTGACTTAATGAGTTTTCGCAGAGTGCACAAGATATTTTTGTTTCTATTTAGATAATTATGTGGTTAAGATAATAAGGGCAAGTTTTATAAATCGTAATATTGGAGAGTAATTATTTAGCCATTTTTTAAAGTTATAATGAACTGTTTAAAGTATTTGATAACAAATATAATTAGAAAACACTATCTGTGTGCATTTTTGTAGAGTGTATTGCTTAAATGTAGGCATTTACAGGGTTTATGACCTGGCATTAACAGGTTTTTTTAACCACTTTATACACTGTGTACCATGTTTGAACAGGTGTACAATAATTAAAAATTGTTTTTTAAACCTTGTTTATTAGGTGAAATATTTCTATAAATAAAATGTGATTTTTCTCAAGCCTGAGTGTTATGTGATGTAATTCACCACTATAATTGGGCCTCCTAGCCTGTTGTGGTGTAAAAATAAAATATAAAATAAAAGAAAATATCGAAAATCTAACATAAGCTATACACTTGTGGAGCAGTTGATTCAATATTGGTTTGGGCAAATGAGACAATCCATTTTACTTCTACCTAGCTCCACTATCCATTTTTTTATAGCCTTTTTAAACATTTTGTAACTAATTGTTTTAATAGTTAGTGGAAGTAGGTTATAGATTTTAATTGAATAATACTTAAAATCTTTTTGTCTGAAAGTGGTATTAGTTGTGTAAGTGTGTTGAAAGTGGTATTGGTTGATAATCATAGAATGGTTTTGTCCACATGGGCGATTCCATTAGCCAGAGCCGCATTAATTTCAATCCATCAAGGCTTTTATGAGCCTGTCGATTGGCTAAAAAAATCATTTTAAAATGCCTATACTTCTATGTCCCTCCCTTAAAAAGTTCTCTATCTCTGTTGTAATATGTTAACATTTTACCATGTTCATATTGTTCGTTTAATGTATATAAATATTAGGTAAAAGAATAACCATTACAAAATCATCTCAGCCGCGGTTCTCATCGAAATATTGAATGGATGAGGTAAACTTCCCAGTCGACGGCGTGAGAAAGGTTTTGTAACTCCGCCATAAAGGCCGCACATTGCAGAGGTAAGGCTAAGAACCCGCACTGATATCAGCAGTCAGCAGTCAGCACTAAGGTCAAACGAGAGGCACACGACTTAAGGTTTCACATACAAAGGGCCGTATTCTCCAACTTACGAGAACATCGTGTGGTGATTACGAAATCCGGCATTTTCTCTTTTATAGAATAGATTCTAAATCTTATTTTTAAAAAAAATATTTAAAACAATAACGTTTAGTTTTAAATCAATTAAAAATGAAATAATAATTTATTTAACTTTTGTTTATCACCCATATTACAAAATAAAATATCATTATTGAATTGAACGTATGAGGGTATTAAAAGCAAATTTAGATATTTTCACCAAAAACGCAAAATTAGTTATTGATGCCAAAATAAACTATACGTAAAAACCTACATACATTAATAATAGCGTAATTTAAAACCGTCTCTAAATCTTGCAAAAACATATTTTAACTATACTACTTGACACTGCAAACTTTAAAATCTCAAAATTATTTTTTTAAAGTTGTTTGCAAATATCTCAGTAACTTCTTCAATGGAGATTTATAAATTTGCTTCTAATACCCTTATATACAAGAGTGTATAAAGTGACGCGTTTCATTGTCGATACGTGCCCGATTTTCATTTTAAAAAAAATATTTATTCATTTTATAAATTCATTAAAATTCAAAGTTTTTTTTTTCAATTTTCTAAAAAGCTTATATTTTATTTTATCAGAAAAGGTGTTTTTTTAAAAATATTTTTTTCAAATATTTTTTTTTTCTTAAGGAATAACCTGCTCAGTCTGTATTTTAAGGCTTGTCAGCAGGTGGGAAAGAGAGAAAATGGGCCAATTGAGAAAAAAAACTTTCTTCATTTATTTTCTGGGAATCGAACCCGTGACGCCAGTTTTACAGTTGGCCGTCTAACCAACTGCGCCACAGCATTAAAAACTATCATCAATAAAAAAAACTGTATCATAGATGTTTAATATGTATTAACAATTAAATTAACAATTAAAAATTCAAATGATTATTAGTTCTTCACTTTTGTTTTAACTATGTACTCTTGTGTGTATAATTATTTTTAAATTTATTATTGTTTAGCATTAATATTTATATAAACCATGAAGTAAACTTTTTAACTTAACTTTTAAAGCACTTTCTTTTTTTTTTTTTTTTTTTTCTTCACTTCCTCTTTTTTAAACTGCTATTTTCTTTAATTTACCTTTCTTTTATAGAGGTGAATATTTATATTTGTTACATATTGTGATAAATTTTTAAAAAAATATATACAGTTTCACATTGTATACTTTTCTCGATGTTTTTGTTCTTTTTTAAATATTATTCTATTTTTTATTGTAATTTTTTTTCACTTGTTTTATTGTTATTATGTAAAGGTTCATGGAACCGTAAATAAATAAACAAATATTTTTTGATTGATATCATCTCTCTATAAAATGTTGGTAAGAAAAAAACGAAATCCGAAATTCGCTCTTTTAGACTCTAGAAAGAATTATTAACGTGTTTTTTTAAAAGTGATTTAAGAATAGACCCCCGAGTCTAGTTTCGGAACTGGTACTAAGACTTTTAACAATATTGGATTTGAAAGTATGACTGCGAAGGTTGAGCGTGCGCAATACGCAAGCTGAACTTAAAGCCATTTTACAATTAGAAAGACATTTTGATTCATAATCAAAATTGCCGAATCGTGAACTAAATAGTCGAATTGACAATATTGTCGCATTTAAGAAAATGATAAAAAGCCAGTTTTGCCGAATAATTCGTCAATTATGCCGCATAATTCGTGCGAGAAGTGCATTGAAATGAAATATCATTCAATATTGATCATTGATTATTATCGATTATTCACAGTTACGTAAATTCTGAATCACAGAAAAGTTCTTACATAATCTGTTATGATTTAATTTTTTTGAAAAAAACAACAGAAATTATTTGCAGTCTTTTGAGTTTGTTCAAATTTTGTAGACAGGAACTGGATTCAACTCCCTTGGGAGTTATTTATATTGATATAAAAATTATCTTAAGAGTCCCAATCAGAACTATCTTCCTCGGTATATTTACAAAATCTTAATGTAAAATCTATAAAACAATTTTTTGTTAAAGCTCTGTTACTATACGCACGTAGACATTATTATCTACCTTCCGTTACAAATACAAGAGTTACTAGATACTCCACCCCGATGCTGCAAAAAAATAAAAAAATAAAAATACAACCTTCGGTCAAAGATGATTGACCTGCTACTCTGTTAAAGTGTACAATCTACTTCCATTATCCATAAGGATAATTAGTTAGTTCTCACAATATAAAATTTCTATTAAGAAATGGGTAGTGGAGGTGGGTTGCACACGGATCGATGAGTGGATCAAGCCAAATAGGTAAAATGTGAGTACTGTTGATGAAATTTATTATGTTTGTCTATATAAATCGGTTATGTTTTTTATGATACTAGGTTAATTGGATTTATCTCGTTTTTTTATTGTTATTATTATGTTAACTTTATTAAAAAACGAATTTAAGGCATGTTTCACATATTGTAAAATGTTTCCCTCGGCACGAGACACCTCAGTGAGGGAACATTATTCTGTATTAAAAAAAACACAAAAAATGTAAAAGTATCAATAAATAAATAAATAAAACCAATATATTACTACAGAAATAAAGAACATTGTATAGAAAGAAATAAAAAAATCAAAAGATTGCAAGAATTAAATATATGAAATTACTATACGAGTATATCTTTAGAACCCAGATCTTCCTTCATTTAATTTTTTTTTACTAAATAAATGTTTTCATTCCTTTTCGGACAAGAAAGAGATTATTTTTATAACGCATATGCCGTGCAATGACATACCATGAGGTTTTTCGCAGATACTACACAAACGCAATGCGTAAATGTATTGGTGTTGCCAGCTCTTCCCAACAGCCCAGTAGTTGGTCCGACATTATTTATTCCACGGCTGTTTTCTCCTAACTCGCCTTTGTTAAAGCTCTATTTATTACATTCCCATTTTATTTGAGGTCGAAATCTGCCTTCGAGCCACTTTCAGTGCGAGCCAAAGACATATTTGAACAAGGCCACGGTAATTGAAAATAAAAAACTGTTAAACACGTAAGAGTAATAATACGCCACTGGCTAGAGCCGCCTAAGTGGAGAAAACGCATTATTTTTATTTTTATTTTCTTTTATTTAGGAAACATACAGTACAATTACATAGTTTTATATTTTCCACAGTTAGACTTAACTCTAATGGACCAGTGAAGTTTGAATAATATGTAAGGTTATTAATTAAAGTACAAAAAAGAGAGAGAAAAAAAAAACATAAAAAGAAGTTGTTTAAAAATTAAAATTAAAGTAAAAAAATGAAGAAAATTTGTAAAAGTAATTAAAAGTTAAGAATTAAAATAAAGAATGAAAAACATGCTTAGATGTAAAAATAAAATAATAATAACATTTTTTTAAAGGGAAAAACATAAATATTTTAAGGGATTCAAAGAAACGATGAGAAGAATCTTTAAACAAGAAAAAAAATCAAATGATTATTTTATTAACTACGTCTATGTGAATGGAATTATACTAAAAGAAGTAGAGGGATTTGTGTATCTGGGAAGTATGCTTACTAGGGATGGAATGTCTGGGATAGATATTAAAAGCAGGGTAAGTGCCGGGAACAGAGTGAACGGTTTACTTAAATCAACTTTGGCAAATTAATGTTTGTCGCAAGAGGCAAAATGAGCAGTTCACAGCTGAGTCCTGGTCCCGACCCTGATGTATGGGAGCGACGTATGGACTTGGAAAAACAGGGATGAAAGTAGGCTGAATTCTGTTGAAATCTGATCTCTCAGGCGAATGTGTGGTAAAACTATGTACGATAGATGCACAAATGAGATCCGTACATTATGCAAGGCTGATATAAGCATTATCGACAAAATCAAGAAAGGAGCTATGCGCTGGTTTGGACATGTAGAGAGAATACATAGCGAAAGAACGACTTAGAATATTTACAATGCGAATGTAGAAATAAAAGACGACCGAGAAAGACATGGTATGACCAAACCTATCAAATACTTGAAGATGGACATGTCAAAAGTCAGAATAATCGGCGCGCGTGAATGAGAAGATGTATGAATGCAGAGGAAGCGAGATCTGTATGCAAATATAGAGTGATGTGGCGTTCTTTCCTCTCTGCCTACCCTTACGGGGAAATGGCGTGATGGTTTGTTGTTGTTGTTATTATCTACGAAGTTAGCTACAGATTACAGCAATACAAAAGGCCGTAGTAATACAGTTACTCGTGTCGATAATTGCAAGCGCAAACCGAAACCGTCTGTTACATGTTTGTTGTTAAACTAAAAACCGAACCAAAATTTGGAACGCTTTTCTATGCAATAGAACTTAAGGGCTTCTCTAGAAAATTCTTTCAAAGATTTTTGCATTTACCTATTGTTGTTAAATATTATTTTCATAATTTCATATAGCCAATACATGTGTATTTTAAAATAAAAAGGTTCTTGGTCAAAAATTTTTGGCACGGGATTTCCTTGTCAGAAATACATTGTAACCAAAATATGTATATTTTTTATCAATGAAATACTAAATTAACAAAAAAAATTGTTTAGTGATAATAAATAAATTAGTACTGTTTAAAAAACTAAATATGAGAAAGTTTGTACACATTAAAAAATAAGAAAAAAACAGATTAATACACGGTTGACAGCACTTTGAAATAGTACCTATAGGAGACAACATGTAATCTAGATGATGTTAGTTTACAGAGACGGATATTACTTTTGTTGTACTCTGCTTTTTTAAGTAGTTACATTCACCATTAACAAATTGACGAAAACAAGAAATACTATTTCTTCAATGACTTTTCTTCAATATTTTGAGAAAAAGAAACACGTTGCCTATGCTATTTACGATGTATATAGATAAAATAATATTATTTATATTAATAGTATTTACTTTGTGGTCAAACATTTGACTAAATGTTATTAAATATTTGTATATAACCACTTTCCGACTTTTCTTTGTCTACCGGTTTTGAGACGAGCCCGTCTCTTCGTCAGGACACCGATTAAACCAACATGTGTATGGTGGGTTTTACATGTTGGTTTAATTAGTGTCGAGACGAAGATACGGGTACGTCTCGAAACCGGTAGACATAGAAAAGTCGGTAAGTGGTTTTATACAAAAAATTTAATAACAATTAGTATAAATAAGATACAGTAGACAAAAGGTAAGTATTACCCAAGATTAGGGCTTTCTTTTATAAATTTAAAGGACATTTTCAATAGAATTTGCTCCCCAAATATATTTTTTTTATTTAATCAACTTTTTGTACATAATGCTAATTGTACATTGGCGGGCTTATTGCCAAATGTGATTTTTTCCAACCAATCAATAAAATAAAATTTCTTATAATTTAAGTTAAAACATATTCTTTTTTTTGATTATTAATTAAAACTAATGTCTGAGCACCCGATGACAAACTATTATTGAATATTTTATCGGGACAGAATATATTTTAATACTTTGCTTTCTTTATAATGTATTAATATTGTAATAATGTGTATATTTTATTGAATAAAGACTATGAAAAAAAAAAAAACTAGAAAATAAAGATAAAAAAAACTAAAAATAGAAATAAATGTATTTGTGTATAAATTACATTAAACCAATAATATTGATCTATGGGAAAAAAAAAGAGGAAAGAGGACAAAAAGGAGACAAAAGGAGGAGAGATTAAGGAAGAGAAAGGATATTTTTCTTCAGACGAGATTTAAACAGATATACTATGTAATCTGATATTATGTAAGTTGATTTTTCTAATAATGCGAATAAAATCATTAATGTAAATAATAAGTGTACCTTTTTATGATCAACATGACCAAATTTCAACCTTGTGTTGGGTACATTCATTTAGTTTTTTATTACTTAATACCAAGGCAACGAAATAATTTGATCATTTGTTCATTAATAATACAATTAAAACGTTACAATGATCTTGAATTTATATTAACGAATTAAATATTGCTGCTTCCAATAAATTCAACAAATTTATTTTCTTCCTACAACACGCAAGAATGCAATTATTACGTTTGGTTCGGAATGAACATATCAGAAATTTATTCTCAAATACAAATAATTATGCGTAGCCTTCATTAAATAATAAGGACATAAATAATTAGGTTACCTTAACGCGAAAATATTGACTGAATAGGAAATGTATAAGCAAACCGCTTAAGTTTGTGATAAAATGCTACAAGCCAGTTACATATTTTAAAATATGAAAAAGTTTGGTGCAACCTTTTAGTGTCCAGAAGTCTGTGAAATGTGACCCTACAGATAAATGCTTGAAATACCGTGGAGGGATTACATCACTTAAAATTGACTTATTTGTTTATATATACGTCCAATGGACATTTTTAAGGTCATATGAATACACAGAAAAGTATTATTAAAAAAAAATAGAAAGACACAATGATAAATAGAAGTGGTGGGTGTGGAAGCGGGAGAGAGGTGTTTATAATTTATTAATTCATTCATATTTTTTTCTCTTTTTTATTTATTTTTTACGTATTTATTACAGCAATTTACAATGAATTATTTACTCAACAAATTAATTGAGTAGTAAAAGTATACATATATATTTTTTAGTTTTGCTGGTGGTTCATCTAAACTGCCTAGCTAGGGATAGTTTCCCCGTTCTAAGGCAGTTTTATTAATAATAAAAATAATGTGACCTTACTGGGGTTACCCGTGCCGAGGACATTAGTATACTTTTTATTTTTTAAATATTTTTAGATTTGAGAATAAACGAAAAAGACGAACTTAATAAACAGAGATAATTAAGAAAATATTCAGAATTTTTTTAACACTACGTATTTATTTTTGTAATTAATTTATGTACATCTATATTATTTATAATACAAAACGCACAATAAAAGAACAAAAACCTAACATAAACTTGTAGAGCAGTTGATTCTTTGGGCGAATGAGACAACCCATTTTACTTCTACTCAGCTCCACTATCCATTTTTTATGGCCTTTTTTAACTAATTGTTTTGATAGATATTGGATGTAGGTTATAGATTTGAATTGAATAATGCTCAAAATCTCTTTGAATTGAATTTGATTAAGCGATTTTGTGAAATAAGACAACTTGTTATCAAAGAAATCAAAGCTGGTATGTTTGGGCAGACCTAAAAACTCTGGCATAGGGAAATGAAAACCATAGTTAGTTCCATGGTTATCGGTATGAAAGAGTAAGTTTTATCTGAGGTTTCTAGTTGGGATATTTCATTTTATTGAGCTCAGTGGTTCGGGCAATTCAAAGAGTGAGTGGATAATTTTAAACAGGACTAGAGGTTTGGACTTTTTTCGACGGTCTTGAAGAGAAGATAGATTTAAGCTAGTTTCTAACTCATTATACGTATATTGGTCTCTGTATAAGGCCAACCACCAGCCTGTCTTTCTTAAAAATCGATGATGAGCCGATTTAATATTTTCGATGTGAATATCATAATATGGAGACCAGATAACAGAAAAATACTATACAAATATTGAATGTAAATTCATGAGGGCTTATGTAAGGCTGTCGATTAGATTTTTTCGTATGCCATTTTGTAACACAGTTATTTGCGACTTGGAATTAAAATGTTTGAGTAAATCGCAACACTCAAATATATTTTTTAATCCATAAATATTTACTATGTTGATGTTTTAATGGTCTCCAATAGCTAGAGCTGCGACGACAATTTCAAAAGTGGATAAAACCTTTTTTATCGCGCCGTCTTTATTATCCTATAACTTATCGACAAGTTACTTAAGATCGTAGCGGATGGTCGAGTACAAAATTTGATGCCAAAACAGGTTCTCAGACTCTCGGTAGTGTCAACTTATATCGAAATTACAAGAGGTAGCTGTGACGTCACGTTTGCGTAAATTACAGCCCATATTCAATGTCTACTCAAATGTAATGGTTTCAAAACTATTAACATCTCATTATCGAGAGACTTGTCCTATTTCATAGTCATACAAAAGTAACATGCGAGTATAAGCAATCCGCAGGTCGTCTGGTCCATACAAATATTTCAAATCTGCTATTTGCGCCAAAGAGTATAAAACGTATTTACCTACATACGGTGTAGAGATATTTTTTTTATCTTTAAAAATGCCGCTTTAAAAAAATGTCAAACATTAAAATGTACGAAATTCGACCATGAAATTAACAGATTCACCAAAATTGAACACAATCTCTGGATTGTGTGTAGTCTGCTTTACTAAAAACAACCTGTTTTAAGGCAGACGAAATTTTTTATCTTAATATACAAAACATATACTCAATTCCTTTTTTTTATTTTTATGAAATATATTTTAACAAATGTTCCGTCTTTTCTCTACCCATATTTTATTTAACACTTTATATACATATAAGGGCGGGTATATTGCCTTAAGGCAATTTCTCCCTACCTACCCAAACCGTTCAGCTACAGAAAATTTCAAGTACATGGACATATTGAATCTTACAATTTTTCACAAAATTAAAAACAAAGGTTAACAAAATAAAAATATATAAAAAGTTAACACTATACTATGAAGAGAGGAGAGAGGATGGGAAGGAAAGAATAAGGATAAAGGAACAACTAAAATATTTGGATGGCGACATTTCAATCTTGACTTCAATGTCAATAAAAAACGTCTCTAACATTAGTGGGTAGATTATTCAACAATCAAACGGCTACTACTGTGAAAGAGGAGGCAAAACAATTAGAGCGATGACAGGGTATTAAAAGGGTTCTCTCGTTACTAGAACGAAGAAATAGTCCGTGTTGTGATAGAGGTTGGAAGAGCTCTCTCAGATAAACAAGCGAAGTGAAATTATTAAAAATATTGTGAAGAAGTGTTAGAATGTGAATGTTTCTTCTATGCCTGATATTGAGCCAGTGTAGTTGCGTGCGATATTCGGTTATGTGGTCGAATTTGCGAAAATCAAAGATATAACGTTATTGTTAATTATTGTTTTGCCCTTGTTTGTCTTTGATAAATAGTTTTATTTTCTTTTTGTTCAGTTTCTTGCATTTATGTTTCTTCATGTAACTGTTGTTATTGGCTTAGGCCGTATAAATAATAAATAAATAAATAACATGTACAAACATATCCAGTAAACATTTTTTGTAAATGTATTCAATTGGAAAAAATATTTTTTTTATGCAAAAAACGGTAAAATAATGAAATAAATACAGTTCAATAAAAGTGATGATATTCCTAAAAGAAATACTTAAATAATGGTAATTACAGTATTTATGAACAGAAAATAAATTATTTTTAGTTTTTATAAATACTTATAAATTATTATCGGTTATTTTATAATATTTATCATGGACATTTAAGAGGAAACAATAAAATGACTCTAAAACACGTTACGAGTATTTTTACACATATTTTTCAAGTTTTTAAATACATTAGTTTTTAAGTTTTCACGATTACAATAATACAGAGTTAAAACAATTCGATAAAAGTTATCCCCACCAATACACGTTTCAGCTCTTTTACTAAACGAAAATGTGTTCAAAAATAGGTCTAGTAAATGTTTTTTTAAATTTTTTTTTTAAATATATATTTGGACTCCTGGATTTAGTAGCCATACGTGTCATGTACAAGGCTAAGGTACTCGGAAAAAATCGTTTTTGTTTGTCTTGGAAATGGGATGTTCGATCATAGATTTTGGTTTATTACCTTTATGAGTCCAATCACCATTGTTGCAAAGTTCAAGAACAATAGCGCGTGATCACTACTTTTAACCACAGTGTGAATATTTGTTAAGAATATTCCATCTTTCCTGCATTCTGCTTCAAGATTATGGCGTTGTAAACAAAAATAGGCACTGAAATAACAGATGTTCAATACTCTGTGAAGAAATATCATCGCATGGACGATAATCATCATTCCTTAATTTAAACCTATATAGATAACTTCTCATAGCTCCGTGTCCGGTAAAAATTTGGGTCGTTTTGAAAGTACGTTGGTGATGACGACGGAAGTTTGCTGCATCAGCCAGCGTTGGGTTTAGTGATTTTACCTGTAGAAGAAGCGCGGTAATGATCATCCCAACGCTGCTGCGTATTTTGTTTTATACAGCGTTTAGCAAAACTAAGGGGAAATTCTGAGAAGAAAGGTGCCGTTCTTTTACAAGTTGCGGCTCTTGCTCGTTCATCATGGGTCTAGTATATGTTACACATTGTGCAAAGTAGTCACTCAAATCGTTCAACGACAGGTTGTGCCCTATACACCTATACTATGGGTACGGATAAAGAAATGATGCTCATAAAAATATAAATAATTGATTGAAAATATATTAAAGAATCCATAGATGTTTGAAATATACTTGTTTTTGGTTTCTATATATTATTTATTCATTAGTTATTAATTAGTCGGCCTCGTGTTGTAGTGATCAGCGCGTTTGTCTAACATGCAAGAGGTTTCGGGTTTGATTTTTGGCATGATTGACATGAAATATCTATTTAAAATTTTGTTTTTGCACAACAATATTTCATAATCTTACCTTCATGTAACAAAAATGATCAAGATACACTGCAATTGGTGTACCAATACAGTGCCCTATGCATTATTAGGTGCGGAAATCGAATGATGATGATGTATTCGTTGTTGCCACAATAGGCCTAATATACTAGCGAATTACATAACAAAACATCTAGGCATGATAATTTTTTTTTTGTCGGAATCGAATCCGGAACCATCCATGATTCAAACGTCTTAGCTTCTACGCCACGGAGGCTTAAAATACAATAAAAGCAATCCGTCCACATTTCCAAAAAAATATTATAAAGACCAATTTGCTCAAAAGACATTTGTTTTGTCAATAAACGAGTTACTTTTGAATTTTAATTGAATAAACCGCAATTATATTTAAATTTTCATTCGCAGAGTGTCTAGACGATTATTGTTGCATGGAAGGTAATTTGATGACTCGTTCGCTTCAGTTACCAGCCCAGGGACAGTGAAATGTCGCAGTGTTAAACCACCATTAAAACTAATATTTCACATCACCTTGTCAGGAATCGAACCCAGGACCACGAGAATGGTAGGCAAATGCGCCAACCACTATACTACGGGGTCGACTTATCCCCACTCAATTTCTGTTTTCAGTTTTTCACCTGAGAGTAGCCATTATTGGATTTATGTGCACAAGAATAGTTTTTTTCTTTCACGCTGTGGAAAACATGTTTATAAATATATGAGGATATCACACAAACTTAGAAATCTCCAGCAAAAACATTTTTTTTATTGATGCTAAAATAAACTACGTAATTTAGTAATAGCGTAACTCAAAACCGTCCATAAATCTGGCAAAAACAGATTTTAATAGAGAAATCACACGTTGGTTATTTACATTTTGAAAGTAATAAGGGTTTATGAAATACTGTCTAGTAAAACCAAAAAAGATTCTACTTATTTGTAACATAAAGAATATTTTTAAATTTGTAATTTTGCTTCCCGCAAAAACTGTAATTGCATTGGCCATGCCCCTAATACGTCACGATTTATGTTTTTTTTCAACTTTATTTCAAATTGTTCAAATTTTTATAGAACATCGTCAAGAATCTTGACGTCACAACTATCAATGCCAAGCGTGTCGCTTTTTTCTAGTGACATATTTTTTTTATATTTCCTTTTTTATGAAAACATTTCTCTAGAATATCCATATTGATTTTGAAAATACAATTAATTATTCTTAATCCATTTCAGAGATTTTTATCGGTTTTTTGTAGTACGATATATGTCCTTATTATATATACTACTTGACACCGCAAACATAGCATTCTCTATTTAGTTGGTGAGGCATAATTGTTAGAAATTTTCCAATTCATTTTTCTAAGTTTTTCGCAAATACCTCAGTAACTTATTCAGTGGAGATTTCTAAGTTTGCTTTTAATACCCCCATATGTATTAAATCTGTATAAAATTGTATTTCGTTGTAATAAAAAAAAGTGAAACGAAAAATAGTAACGGTTAAATCTGTTTTTTTATTATAAATTACAGGGTTCAACTGATCACAACGCAATGCACCCTTCTTCGGAAAAGCCACATTAAAAATTTAAAAAATGGATTCGTTTTTCATTTAAAAATACAGGTAATCTCTCGGGGAACAAGATTGGGTCTGTCAGTCGTAACACGTTGTTATGAATATGTCTCTGTCTTTTGTCAACATTTCTTATTAATAAAAACTTACATTGTGAAACTTTTGATATGTGTATTGAGTTAGTTCTTTATTCTAACAATGGATAAAAAATAACAATATGACGTGATCAAATAATAATTGTAAAAGTACTTGTCTATATAAATTATTATATTACGTTTGTGCGAACCTTTATTTTATTTTAATTGATTTTATTTGGGAAATCAACAGTTCTACACACATATTTTTAGTAAACAAACAGATATAGTGTATAAACTCATAACTAATAACAGATTTCCACATAGTATACAAAGTTAGTAAAGAAAATATATTACATATCAAATAAATACATACAATTTATACATATAAAAATGTTATTTTCGTGTACTCAATAATCAAAGATTTTTTAAATATTTATTTCAAGAACATTAAGTTACTGTAAATTGGGCGGGATAAGGACAAGAATGCTTGAAGAGAGGATAAGGAGGGGAGGGGAGATGTACATATTTATTATTATAATGTCTACTAAGTTACATAATACATTTTTAGTGTAAGTTTTAAATCTGACAGAGTGATGTTTGTGTAATCTATATTTTTAAATTTTGTATTGTTCATTGAAAAAGTCCTACGAAAAAAAACATTTTTAACATACGATGTTTTACTTATTGGTACATGAAACAGGTGGTACTGTCTACAAAACCTGGCTGGCACATGTATTGTTATTAAACCAAGCAGCTCTGTACAGTCAACCATTCCTGTCATAATTTTGTAAAGCAGTAGTTGGTCCGCACACACTCTGCGGTATTGTAGAGAAATGATTCCATGGAAGGTGGAGGCAGTGAGAGTAGATACATAAGAAATACCGGTTTTGTATTTAAGGTACTTAATAAATTTGTTTTGAATATTTTCTATTCTACTTATATATATATGGCATACTGGGGATTCCATATCTATTCCTTATCATTATTAAACAAATAAAATTGTATCTTAGTAGCACCTACATAAAGAATATTAAATTAACATAAATTATCTTCAATATGCGAGTAAAATAGTTGCGCGAATCTCAGTTCAGATCAGTTCGGTGCCGAAAATCGGCGTTTATTATTGGCATAGTATGTATTATTAAATTCTGTTTTTTAAAAAAAGGTAAAAAAATATACAAATAAGCGAAATTAAAATATAAGCAAACATATTGGGCAATAATATTTTGAGTTTGTCCAAATACAGGCAGAATGGTGAATGTTACACAGTGTGTAAAGTGGCCACTTAAACCAGCCATTGACAGGTCATAAGCCATGTAGATGCCAAGACTTCTATATTACCTTTTCTTAAATGTTCTTCATCTCTGTTGTAATATGTTATTATATTAGGCAATGTCTATTCTCACTAGGTCTAGTAAATACCTGTTCTGAGGTAGACAGCATTTCTTTTTTTTTTAATATAAAATATATCATATGTTTTATTAGAGATGCCTAATAAAATTAATACGAAATTGATTTAAAAATGCGATAATCCTAAAAAAATATATACAACTAAAAAATTGTAGTTTGATGAGTTATCGGCGTTTTTGGGTGGTGAACTGTGGTTTTAATAGCAACTGCAGTGGTGTAATGATCAGTAATAAAGGTGCAAAGCACCGCAGATACAGTAGGGTCAATTGTTTTTAATTGTTGCAGCAAAAATCTCAGCACTTAAAATAAGTCATAAGTAATTTAAAGACGTACTGGACAACAATAATGTTATTTCAGGATGAAAACTGGCCAAACAACGTCAATTGAAGACCTTGGTATTAAAATACCAGATGTCCAAAATTTTTCGAAACCATTTCATTGGATAAAATAAATAAAACAACTTTGTTTTTAACCACTAATTTTTATTTTTCACCGACCGGTTTCAAAACAAACAAGCTTTTTCGTCAAGGTTTACGTAATGAAAATTAAAAAATTAAAAATAAAAATTAGTGGTTAAAAACAAAGTTATTTTATTTATTTTATTATCATGAATAACCGCAAAGTTAGTGCTTCAAATATAAACTTTACATTTTATAGGACTTTGTTATTCTCTGTCTATGTGTCCATACAATCGTTATTTTCAAATTTTTTCTAAAAAAATCGAAAGTAAGCTCCTTAAATTCACTGTTAAAAATACGGTGTTTTTGTGGAAACAACAATTGTCCACATCAGTACGTATGAATGAATAAAAAATTATCATTTAATTTCCTACGTAGAATAACTTATTGTTTGACAGTTCAAAGGTGTTCTGGATATTTTTTTAATTAGGTTTTTAGCGGTGTTTACTGAATATTTTTACAATTTAAATATAGAGAGTTCAACCACCGCAAAATGGCTATTTTTATGTAATTTATTCATACAATTTTTTGTTTGGCTTTGTTTAGTTTGCACTAAAAACCACTAAGTCCAAATATGTCTAAAATGGCTAAGAACAGAAAATATCATACTGGCATTTTATTAAATATTTAAATATACATACGATACTTTTTAAAATTTCAATTTTTATCAATGCACTTAAAGTATATCTATGGTTTCATTTTATTAAAATACATAAAAACAATGGTAAAACTGTGATATTCAGTTTAGACGCTCTCCTGAAAAATGTTGGTTTGGGTTTGATTTGGGTTTGATTTGAGGTTTTTAAAACAAAGTTTAGGTACAATAACGGTATTATTAGAATGGAAATTAATGGTAGTAAATTTACGAATATTATTGATATACTTAAACACGTGTGATTCACTACTTAAACACGTGTGATTCACTAATCAAAAGATGTCTCGTAACTTAGTTTTCGTCATTAACATACTCATAATTATAAATATAATTAATGATGTCAAGAATATTTATTAATTTTTTATCCTCGTATACGAGTAAATGAATACTGTATCTAATCTAAAATACATCTATAGACTTTACTAATATTAGTACTAAAGCACTAACTTCAGGTTATAATTAAAATTGATATGAAAACACTCTGTTTTTGAACACTAAATATCTATTTAATTAATAATTAAAAAAAAAATTTTAGGTGGTTAGATACAGGGTGTTTATAATTTGTGTGTTCTGTCTTTATTTTGATTTCTCCAATTGTATTTGATTTACACACAGTATAAATTCATGTGATTTGTTTGATGTATGTAGGTATATTAACCTTTGTATTAATTTGTATGGTATAAAAGGCAGGAATATTAAAAATTAATTAATTGTATTAATTATTTGTGATTTGATATTCTGATCTGTGTAATTGTTTCAAAAAATTACCCTTTGCTCCAAAATGTAGCGGTAAATCAGTTGACATTCTTAACGCGTTCAATGGTTGTTTCAAATAGATATTATTAGATGACGAAATTTGAATTTTTATCAATTAAAACAATGTAAAATATTTTTATTTTATGAAAAGAGGAGTTAGAATGCTAATTGCCCTTTCTTTCTGTAGCTGCAAGGCGTGTTATAATTTGACTCTTATATGTTGCATTGATTAATTATAATTTACTTCTATTGTAAAAGGGGAAATTGAATCTCAACCGCATATGCACCCTGTAGTTGCAAGACGCTTCAGATGTTTATCAAGCAGCGCCCTTAAGGTGATTTATAGGAAAAATAATAGTAATAAAATAGTGTTTAAGAAAAATGATATAAATGTTTGAAAAATTTTCATGTGAAATATGTTTTCTTGCAAAATAAGATATAATGTTATTTTTAAAAAGGCTTTTTGCCTATTAATTATGTACACACTTCTGTTTTAAATTTTGGTATTCCGGTTTTGTATTTTTTTTAAATCTTATAATTGCGATATCATACACTTATTTTAGCATTTTTCTAAATATTATTTGAAAACATAAATTATAAGTAATTTTTTTTTCGCACCTTATATTTATATTTAAGTTAGTAGTAAATATTATTATGCAACTATGTAATGTTATCATATGTTTTCATGTCAAGGATCTATACCAACAAGTCATTTTAATTGGCTTGGTGAGTCCTGTAAAAAAAAATCATTTAAAAACGTTTTAAAAAAATAATAAAAATGTAATATTGTATGTAAATAATAAATACATTAAAGAACATCATATGTTATCGTCTTCTTTGAAGCAGTCAACATGGCCTCCGTCAATGAAACTGTTGTTAGGAGCCGAGAATCTTTTTACACACTTGACAAGTTTGGTATGAATGTAATGTTATATATGAAAACCCGTTTGTTTTGGAACTTACCGCGCAAGCGCAAGACCGACGACCCTTAAGATAAGACTCCTCGGAAACCAAGAACAGCACTAAAAGTTCACGGTGGGATGAATTGTTTACACTTTAGACGCTAGATTGGCTGCATCCCAAAAGGTGAATAATTCCGCAATTTTAATATATTTAAATGTTATTCATTGTTCGGTCATTCTCTCATCTCCCGCCATAGTCGTGTGAACTTTCCAATCGGTCGCGGCAGACACTCCGCAGTCCGCGGACAGAGAAGCGAGTACAGTGAGCCAGCACAATCCTCTCCGGAGAAAATGAAAGTTAAGATCGAAAGCCTTCGGATTCCGTTCGCGAGGTTTACGCAATCACCGTAACTCCGATAATTTTCACTGACACTTTCGACCGACGAGCTATCGCGGCTGGGGCGCGCCCGACAAGACACTGGAAGAAAATGTTTCTCTGCCTCTCTCCGGAAAAGCTGGCCGCGATTTCCGTGCAGGGATGTTCGCGGGCGGAGCGGCGGCGGGGGGAACCTTCACGCTCGCTATCCGGCGACAGACTGACTCTCCGGCTCCGCTCTTCGCGTATTTAACACCTCGGCCGCCACCGCCGCGCGGGAAACTAATCCGAAGAAATGCCGAGATGTCAAAAGCGACGAAACCAAAAAACGGACACGGAGTAAAAAATCGCCAAAAAACGACGTAAAAACTAACAATTTTGTGCACTTTGTCGCTAAACGCAATCACCGACCGACATACGTCTTAATTTTTTTTATTCAAAATTAGAATAAAGCCACGCGAAAACGCTGTCAAAATACATAAAAATAAATCTCGACTCCGACGCAGATAATAACCAAAAACTCAGACGCATCTGATTGAAGTTTGTCTATGAACCTTCTTAAAAATAATTTGAAACATTTCAAAATCTTAATAAAATCACGCACGCTTTTGTTAAATCATCGTTTAACTATAAAAAACGTGCTTCTGTTAGTTTTTTTTTCCTCTATTGAGACGGTAGTCGCTGACAGCGGATCGCGAATAATAAAATCCATAAAAACGTGACTTTTCGTTCACTTTTGTCACTCGAGTCGAAAATCAAATTTGTCGGAAAGAAAACAGACTCTACCGGTTTTTCTGCTAAATCTGTGATAAAACCCGCATAGTTCACTAGAAATATTACGTGATCTTTGTATTTCAAACTATAAATACATCGATTTTTATTACCAAACGCCGGAATCAAAATGGCCGACGCCGCGATTTTCAAATTACAATTATGACAGTTTTAAGTGCAGCAGTAAGCAGTAAGCAGTTTGACAGCGGGAATATTTAACAACATAATTATACAAGTACCTAACCTAGAAATTTGAATAAAATCGGTTCAATGACCCGAGGATAAATAAATAAATAAAAATTTTCCCAGTATACGAATTCAGTTCGACGTAAACATTATTACATTTTAAGAAAATTATTAAAATATTGTTTTAATTCAAACTAAAAAAAATTATAAGGTTGTACCTGTATTCGAATTCAAATATAAATCCCCGATAAATGAATAATTTAAATATCCTTTTAGTTTCAAGTAAGTAATCAAAGAATTTATCATTTGCTCCTAGACGAATTGATTTTATTTTGATTTTTAATCGGATTTTATTAGAATTTTATATCAAACTGACGCGTATAATAAATTTTCAAAACAAACGATTAAGACCGAAAAAGATTTGGCTTTTTCAAATCAGAGATACTCGTATACTCTTAAATTGACATGTCAAAAGTCGGGTTGTAGTTTCGTGGATAGTTTGTGGACTCCGGATCAAGAGGTCTGATGTTTGAAATTCCGCTCTCCCACAGACTTGTTTCCCATTTTCTCACACGGTTTTTTAACAGTAAAAGAAAATGGCTTCACGATTGAAACATTTGGGAAAATCATCAGAACTCTATAATTTATTTTTATTTTTAAAAATGTAAAGAAAGCGAGGTGTGTATTTAATGACAGTGATGTGGCCTTTTTTTGTTGTTATTTTAAACACCTTTATTAAATGACATGTCATAAGGTCTGACATTTTATGATGACTTAGATATAGTCAGTGGTAAAGCATTGAACATATGAGGATTCGTTCTGCGTACTGCCAGGGTTTTCAAAAATACCAGCGAACTGAGAATTCTTTACAACTCCTCGGTGCGAAGTAGACCCGAGAGTGGCTCGATGATTTGGGTTACACATGAACTGAAGCACTCTCTTGTGACAGAGAAAATCCAAAAGAAGTTTCCGAGATATCTCTGCATGAGAGAGTGCGGGTATTATCCTAGGCTCTCCGACCTAGTTTCTCCAGGGTGTGCTCGACTACAACAGTTTAGAAATTAGAAGGAATGTGTATTTGACTACACATTTTGATGGATTGTTGTGCGGTATGCTCGATAATTCTGAGATTATAATGAGCATTAGTTTGTATGTTCCTGATAATTACCTAAGACAGCGTCAGCGTAGATTATTTCATATTCCAACATGCAGGACCAACATGTCTCTTGGAAAGGCTACCGCCATGCTGAACAGCATTTTAATCTGTTCCATGTATTCAAAGAAGTTTTCCGGAGAAGGATTCTCCCACTACTTTGACAAGAGTCTCTTTTATAAGTTCATATAAGTCAAACTAAAGGATGGGGGTCATGGGGTCTACCACAAACTCTGAATTCGGACAAAAAAAAAGATTTCTGGGCCCTAAAATATTCAATATACTACCCAAACATTGCAAAACTATGAGCCGAATTCAATGAAATAAATTGGTAAAAACTTGGTTACTAGATTTAGGTAGAGAAAAATCTGAAAATGTACTCAAAAACATTCTTAAAGAATTAATAGTATTAATTAAATACTGTTTAACTGAATAATAAATTAACAAGTAGGTAGTAATGCCTATTTTCGCATAAAAATGTCTGCCTTTAAACGGGTTGTACCTACAATATTTTGAGTTTGTCAAAATTTTCGTAGACAAGGACTGGATTCAACTCCCTGGGGAGCTGTTTATATTAACATATTACAACAGAGATAAAGAACATTTAAGAGAAGGTAATAGACTAGACCTAGACTTCTATATTACCTTCTCTTAAATGTTCTTTATCTCTGTTGTAAGGGTTGTACCTAGTTAGGCAGACTAGATATAATCCAGAAAAATCTCTGGTTATTATGTAGTAGATAAAGCAACTATATTTTTTTGTTAATAAACCGGGAATAGTATAATTTTTGTAATATGTACGTCTTGAAATTGATTTTGTTACGTGAAATGACATTTTAAGTAAATGAGTTGAATTTAATTAAAAATAAATTACAAAACTTTTATCTTCCCTTCCCAGGAAAATTCGCCATCTTAATTAAAACATGCAGCATTGTTTCGAAATGTTTATTTAACCGATAATAGTTAACAACTTTAAAAGTGTTGGCGCCACTTTTTAATAACGCCACGCCTGTGATTTTTACAAACCTATTTACTTAACATTTGTTATGATGGATGAAAAAATAGTTTATTATTATAAGTTGTTTTGCTGATGTTATCTTTCAAATTTATGCACAAGGCTCTGCCCCACCTAGCTGATTATACAAAATCAGTTTTATAATTTCCTGGTGGATCATTGGATGGACTTTATTGTACAAGGAAAAAAAAATTTAGATCTTAATTTTTGCAACAAAGAGGAAAAAAAATTGAGAAGGGTATATGGTAGTCTCGCATTAGGGCTTATAACCTGTCATTGACTGGTTTCAGTGGCCACTTTACACATTGTGTAACATTCACCATTCTGCCCATGTTGATTTTTGTGAAGTAAACCTGGATTTAAACTAAAGATATTGACTCTTTTTTTCAATGATATATTTTGTTGCCCTTTAATAATAAGGAATATTTTTATGTTTTTTAAATATTTTTTTTCCTTTTTGAATACTATAAAATAAAAAAGTACCTTACAATACTTTACAGAATATTTTCTTTTCTCTTTCTTATCTTACACAAAAATATTTATTATGGGAGCGTAAATTCATATGCATTTCTTGTATTCCTACAAACAGGCCATGCCTTTGTGGATTTTTTGGTTTACTATTTTTACTGTTAATATGTAATTCACAACTATGTAACTATCCTTAATTTTTTAATACTCTGTTTTGCCTCTTGTGTATATTGTAAAAAAAAAAAAAAAAATAATGTTAAAAAGTTAAAGACTAGTTAGTAGACTGTTAGCCAATGGCGTTTTATTACTCTTTGGGCAAAATGGTGAATGTCGCGTAGTGTAAAATGATCACTTAACTCAGTTGAAGACAGATTATAAGATTTGTCAATACCTAGACTTACATTTTCCCATCAGCCTTATCCCTGTTAAAAAAATATCTTTAAATTTTTTTATTTTTTTTGTTTAAATAGGTAGCTACGTCACAGAGCTTAGAATTTCTGTACTATTGTCATATTTGAGGGGGTTAAATGCAAAACCGCCACTGTGCATGATAACTGTTTTTAGGAATTCAAACAAAACCAGCAGCAGAAAGAATTAATAAATTAAGAATTAATTATTAATTTAATTACAAAATTACAATAAAATGACTATAAATTATTAATAACATATTGCCATGTATTATAATATAACCTTTCTGCGTTCTATTTTTCGACATGTATAAATTTTTAATAATTATTATTTTCTATTTTTATTTTGTTTATTGTTTTGATTATTTTGTATATTGTTTAATACATTAATGAATGTTTCTGTTTTATATATAGAAGAGTCCCGACTTGACAAGGAATTTTCGGTCGGGACATTAAAAAAATATAATTGTGCTCTATGATAAAATTGTGTATTTCGTGCATTAAATAAAAATAAATAATAAAAAAAGACTACTTCTTTTAAATTCAATGAGCAAATTGTGCGTGGTATAACAGGTAGTAAAAACACTATTTATTTTAAGC
Source organism: Micrasema longulum (assembly GCF_059751315.1). Classification (NCBI taxonomy): domain Eukaryota; kingdom Metazoa; phylum Arthropoda; class Insecta; order Trichoptera; family Brachycentridae; genus Micrasema; species Micrasema longulum. The sequence continues at coordinate 34,656 of NW_028278256.1, forward strand.
TGAATGTGCACATTGATCTTAAGAAATAGTCATTCAATCATTCAATAACTGGTTTTGTTGATCGTCACATAAATAGTGATAATGCATAGTGGCGGTTTTGAAACTAACCCCCTAAATTATTATATTGTTTTAACTTACGAACGTGTTAACCCTTTACACCGGAGTGTTTATTTTAGCCTACACGATTTGTATTTTTTTTTAAATATTAGTAAAACATATAAAACATGAACAAAACATTTGACATATTTTTGATGTTAGAAGCACTTACTTTGTGGAAGATAATTATTTAATATATTGAAATAAAATAAAATCACTTTGTTTTTATTTTGAAGGCATAGTATTGCCGAAACTAGTTGGTTGTCAAATTATAAAAAAATATAAGTGGTACATAAAAACAAAGTGATTTTATTTTATTTTCATTTATTAAAAAAATATTAGACTCTCAGAAGTTTTAGAAAAAAATGCATTTGGGACGGTACATAAAAAGAAAACACTTTAATAAAAATACATAATATCAGTTAATACAATCGAAAATAGTGTGAAAACATTAGACAGATTTAATTTATTTTTTTTAATTGCTATACTTTTTTATGTATTTTTCGACTTTTCGTTTTTTAGTTTATCGGACAGTTTATTGAATTAGAAACAGCCAATATTTTTAAACATACATACGTAGGAATATAATTAAAACTGCAAAGTAATAAGCTGTACAAACTAAACAAAGAAAAATATACAAATCGAAATTAAATTATGTAAATAAAACCACGAAAAAAATGGGACTCGAACATAAAGGGATATTTAGTTCCCAAACAAAAATTTTTTTTTTTTTTTTAATTAGTCGAATTTATGTTGAATTTTTTTAATTTTGAAGCGGGTTGTGGTCCCGTGGTTAGTGTCACGGACTCACGGATCAGAAGTCACAAGTTTGAATCCCACTTTTCTTTTTCTTTTCTACATCCGCTCCTAAGTGGAGCATGTGGACATCACCGGTTGCCTCCAGAAAACCATACCGCCAGCCAGCAGTCTCGTTTCCTCCCACGTTAATCCAGCTCTCCTTAGTTCCGCCGAATAAAGTCGAAAGATCGTCATCGACGGCCTTCCAGGATGGCGCGAGCCCGTAGGTTTAACCTTTTCCTCACTAAACATCCTAAAATTACACATGATCCGAACGGGGGGACTAAACGACCCCAGCACCTACTTGTGTATGGCGTCAGGCGAATAAAACGTTGGAAGTGTTTATGACCGTGCAATAATTGATTCATGTTTTCGCGTACACATATTTTACTCATTCGTGTATTTTATTCATTTTTATTAGTAAGCCAAAGGCTTATGTACATTGAGTTAAGTTAACCCTTGTAGTTTTAATGACTTTTTTTTAAATATTTGATAAAAAAAACAATTTTTTCAAAACAAGAAAATACATTTTTCTATTAATTTCAAGATTACAAAAAATATACGGCAAATAGCTTTAATAATACTAGAGTTATAAAATTAAAATCGGTCTTTTGGGGATTCGAATCCGCCTTTCGGTCCTTCTAGGTTAAAGAAGAAGCAACTTGGGTTTAAGCTTTCCTGAGGCCGCATCCTCAAGACGCTTGTTATAGGAGGCTGCTGCGTCCGTTCTCGGACTTCAATTTTAGTTATAAAATCGGACCATCCAATATTCTCTTCAAGCACTTACTCTAGAAACTCAGAAGTTTGGTGTTTTGAGCTTTGGTAAGGTGCCAAGATTCGCACTCATGTAGGAGTAGGTACTGGCATTATACAAGAGGTCAATTATAGACATTTCGTTTTGACCAAATAAAGACAAGAGTTTCAGACAAGACGCATCATGTTAAAAGCTGCTCTAGCAATTCTTAGGCGGGTTGCGATGCTTCCATCCTCAGTTATGTGAACTCCCAAGTATTTAAAGCTGTCAACTTTCTCGATCCTCTGACCATTATTATAGAGCCTATCAGGGTCAGGACAGGATTTATTGTACATAATCTGAGTCTTTTTAGTATTGATATTAAGACCCCGACGAGTTGAGTTTTCCTCCAGCTTGTCAACAATTTCCTGATAATTCCCTTTTTTATCAAATGCCTGAGAATTTCATGATCCTCAGTCTACGACAACCTAATTCCCATTTTCCAATATCGAGTTTTTTTGTCACCCTTTTTTGTCCTGTTCATTGAAACTGAAATTGTATTATATTATATTGTTTTGCGTACGTAATTCTGTTAGGTTTATGTTTTTTTCTAATAATATCATTGTATTGTTCCAATATAACACTGTGTGCACAATAATAAACATAATTAAATCAAATTTACAACTCGTTGAAAATGTCCCTTAAAATTTAAAAAAATATTTGGTTTAATCCAAGAACGCAAATATTTATTTTGAAAAAAAAGAAGTTAAATCAGGATTTCTTCTCCATCGATGGTTGATACTACTAAACGTCAAGGTTTTTTTGGTAGTATAAAAGTTTTATCATTTTCACTCTCTAAATCTTATAAACATTTGCGCTTTCCGGCTTCTTCAACAATCCTCGATTTTTTTTTCTTTTTATATACCTTTTAATGTCTTGAAATAATACTTTTCCGTTTTTTTTTAATTATCCATATTTTGTAATTTATATTTATGTTTAAATTTCTATAATTATTAAAATGAGAACAATGTTTTGTAACACGAACGAACTTCGAAATGCACTCACCTACACCTAAAATACATAGGTATGGTAATCAATTTGAGCAAGTATTTGACATTTTTAATCTCACCCACATGATTAAGGTTTTAGCTCTTTTACTTCTCAAAAGTCAACAGTAAATTTTTTTTAAGAAATGTGGATGTTTAAACATAGGCGGAATGGTGAATGTTACACAATGTGTAAAATAAACTGCCCGATGAGCACGAAAATAAAAAAATATATACGAAAAGTCGAATAGAAAATCCAAAAGTGTTACAATTAAAAAATATTACTTAATTTTTTTTTAATAGTTAAAGTTATTAATGAAATATATATAGATAGTGTAAAGTACTGTGTTTAATGTTACTTATGTAATGTTTTCTTATTATTTTGGATGTATTAACTTTGTATGATATTATGTATTGTCACAAAAAAAAATTCTTGTTATGTACGGTCTCAAATGAGGTTTTTTTAAGTAACTCCTGGAAGTTTAATATGTACTATATGTATTATGTATTGTATGTTTTATAAATATTTTTTTTTTTTGTTTACATAAATAAATAAAAGCGGCCATTTAAGCCAGCCAACGACAGGTCATAAGCCCTGTAAATGCCAAGGCTTCCAAATTCCCTTCTCAAAAATGTTTTCCCTCTGTTGCAACAAATTTACATCTAAATATTTAGTAATTTGCATTTGTTTCCATTTTTATAATTATTTGTATATTTTGTTACTTGTACTTATGGTTCCATTTTTTGTTTTATCAATTTATTTTTAATATTACAAAAAATAATATGTTTATCGTTTTAGAATCATTTAATGAAAAAACACATCTAACTAATAATATCATGTCTGAACATTGGAAATTCTTTGGTTGTCGGGACTTGAAACAAAGAACCTCTGTACATTGTAAAAACAGCAAAATAAGCAAATAAAATATTAGAATAAAAACCGCGTCGGGAATCGAACCCGAGATTTCTCCTCTCGTGAGGCAGATGCGAGTAAATTAAGCTCTCGAAGCTTTTCTGCTACTATTTTTACAAACAGCACCAGTGAATCACTTTATCGGTTTGCAAAAGCACGCAGGACCTGTTGAAAAACGTTGAATCTACTACAAAACTGTCCTCAAAAGGCAGATGAATCTAATTTACGACCTTCTTAAGGTACACTGACCTCAAATCCTGTTTTAATGGACCTCAACTCCCATAAATTACAATAAAAGAGTTGATTTATAATTCGTTGGCTTTTATACATACTATACTAATAGCTTTTCTCTATTTTTGGAAAGGAAACTAAAATTCTACGCGGATTAAAGGCTGTGTTCTTCGCAATCAAGATAGAAAGCCTTCTGCGTTAAGAACGAGGAGCTTCCGAAAAGTTTATGGATTGAAAAATGCACTATTTAATTATGTAATTTCAAAAAAAAATATGTATTTTATTTTTTTTTGTTTTTAACAATATACATAAAAGGTAAAACAGAGTATTTAAAAAATAAAGGATAATTACATATCAACAGTAAAAATAGTGAACGAAAAATCCCACCAAGGCATGGCTTGTTCGTGGGTACAAAAGAAAAGTGTATGAATTTTTGCTCTTATAATAAATAGACGGTATAATATTTTTTATTATTAAGAAAGAGAAAAAAAAAATATTCTGTAAAAGATTTTGTGGTACTTTTTTTATTTTATAGTAATTAAAAAAGGATATAGAAAATACAAAAAAAAACGAAAAAATATTTCTTATTATTAAAGGACAACAATATAATACTGTGTCTAATGTTTCTGTAATTATTTTTTCATTGTATTTTGGATTGTATTAACTGATATTATGTATGGCACAAAAGTGTTTCTTTTTATGTACCGTCCTAAATGAGTTGCTCGCGTAATGTTGCCAGATCGCGAAAAATATAATCATAACACAAATTTCAGATTATTAAATTTAAAGAAAAAAGCGATTTCTTTAAAATTGCATTGTACACGCGGAAACATTGATTGACACAACAGAGGATATAAGTAAAGGCTCATTTAATAAGAAAATTTTAATGAATGAACTTTGAACTTAAAAAATAAAACAACTTTTATTTTACATAAAACTAATATTTTTATGTCATGATAATAATATTTGGTGTTTTAAGGATACTTTAGTTAAATGTTTACCTCGGCGTTGTTTAATCCGAGAAGTCCAATTTTTAATAAGTTCTCTTATTAGATGGGCACAAAGTAGCGTAAAAAATTTCACTACCCTGGCAACACTAATAAAATGTCTATTTTGTTTTCTTTGACAATCTGATAGATGGAAAAATAATTCAATTTTTAAGTAATGCAGTTGATACTTACACATGTATTTGCTACTTACACATGAAATGTGAACCCATCCTGTTTCTGTAAGATTCCAGCAGTATGTCTTTACTTTAAAACGACACAACACGGCATAGTTTAATTCAAATCGGGAGTATTATATGACCACAATATGTTTTATTAATATATATTTTTTTTAATATGATTTTTTTTTATTACTTTTTAAGTATATTTCATTTATTTCATTTATTTTTTATTCAGATACTTAGAACATTGCAGAAAAAAGACCCAATTCATTCTAAATACAATAATAGATCACAAATTACAGTAGATAGTTATGTTATTAAAATAATATAACAAAATGTAAAAAGAAAAATTAAAAGTTAGAAAGTGCTTTCCTAAGGGAAGGCCCACTGTCGTGAAATATGTCGACATCCGAGGCGATGCGATTAAGTAGCAAGATTGCTCTACCAACCGGCATAACCATTGGCAGGTTGGTTCTGCATCGCGGTAGGTAAAACAATCGATGCTGTCTTTGTCGAAGATAGTTATCAGGTACGAACAGACCTACATATTGTACAAACGGCTACGGCCGTTAGTAAAAAAATAAATAAATATCATATTTTGCCATCTAATTTGATGACGGCAAAACAAGACGTATTTGACATATTATAAATTGTCAGCCATTACTCCATTTCTAAAAATGGTATGTCGCGTTTGTTGTCATGTCCTGTTTGTTGTTAAGTGACATATCTCTATTTTCCATTTTTGGAAATAGGAAAATAGACATCAATACAAATCCGGTGATTTGTATAACTCAATGTGATATATTATATGTACATAGCCATCTTGAATTATTATGTGCCCAGGCGGAACAAGGAAACAGTTCTGTTTAAGAAATAGAATCAGAACCCCAGACGAGTGGTTTCCAATCGATGGCTACTCTCTGGTAAAAATCCTGAAATGGAAATCGAGATAAGTCCGCCTAGTTGTGTAGTGGTTGGTGCGTCCGCCTACCGAATTTGAGGTCCCGAGCTCGATTTCTAATTTTATGAGTTTTGTCAGTTTGAAAGTCAGTGCTTGGTCATAGTGCGGCGCAGCGTCAGTGCGGTGAACTCAGACATATTGTAACAAGTGTAGTGTCCATAGTGACCGCGCGGGCCCGGCATAGCGCCGCAAAACGCTTGCCACTATGGGCGGAAAGTCAGTGTTTATAATAAATGGAAGTTTAATAACAAACACTTTTAAACTACTTTAATACAAAAATAAAATATTTTGATATTCACATGAATAATTTTAAGCCTGAACAAGTTAATTTTAAAAATGATTAATGTCTTGTATTGAATACATTTTTTTCTGTGTGTAAATTGAACCAGAATCTTAAACGAGCGTTTTTGACTCGATGGCTACTCTCAGGTAAAAATCCTACAAAAGGAAATGTAGTGGAGATAAGTCTGCCTCGTTGTATAGTAATTGACGCTTTCGTATACCATTCTCAAGGTCCTGGGTTCGATTTCTTGCAGGATGGACGTGAAATATTGATTTTAAAGGTTGTTTAAACTGCAATATTTAATTATTCCTGGACTGGCACATAAATAACTTCCTACTGTAAACCATAATAAAATATTATATCGTTAATCCAAAAAATGTATTATGACAAAGTTCAGTGCTACAGGAAATTTGATATAAAAATGTTTTCTTACAAGCAATAAAAATAAGAGCATTATTTGCACGACGAAGTCTCTCAAAAATATATGAAAGAATTAGTTGAATAGAACTACTTTAAACTACGTCTCAAGTTCATTCTGGTTTCCGTAAGCCAACTCACCAGTCGGGATAACTAGTGACGTCACGGGCGGATTAATATCAAAATTACGAGACTTTAAAAAATCTCATCATCATCAACATCATTCCCTTTTCGTACCTAATGGTGCATTTGAAACATCATTTGTACACCAATTGAAGCTTTTCTTGATCATTTTTTATTACGTGAAAGTAAGATGATCGGTCTTACGCTTCTAAATAAATATTTAATGTCAACTATGTCGGGAATCGAACCCGAGACCTCTTGCATGGTAGACGCGCTGACCATTATACAATCTTGGCAATTTTTTTTTTAAACCACTGCGATTCCTCATTAAAAGGGTACTCATATGTGAGGTCTTAAAATCACAACGTTACAATGAGGAAGTTCTGTTCTACTGGAAATCGGATATGTAAATGTTTTCCTATACGCGGTAAAAATAAGAGCATTTAATTGTACACCAAAGTTTCTCTAAACTACATTTTTTTTAAATTACGTCACCAGTACTTTTAATTAACCTTACATATAATTGCTTTATAATATGGAAACTTCACTGGTCCATTAGAATTAAGTCTAATTGTGTAAAATATTAAACTTTGTAACTGTACTGTATGTTTCCTAAATAAAAGAAAATAAAAATAAAATAAATAAATAAATCAACCAATGATAGAGTATAGTAGATTTTTGGTTTACGAGAAGCCAACTGTTTAATTTTGGGTTAGTTTAATTGATTTAATGTGACTTCAAAAATATGAATACTCTTAAAATTCTCTTTTGTTCCCTAGTTCGCCTGCACCTAGAGTATTCCTCTGTTATCTGGTCTCCATATTATGATGTTCACATCAAAAATATTGAATCAGTTCAACATCGATTTTTAAGAAAGATAGGCTGGAGGTTGGGCTTATCCAGAGACCAATATACGCATAATGAGTTAGAAACTAGCTTATACATATCTTAACATATTACAATAGAGATGAAGAACATTTAAGAGAAGGTAATATGGAAGTCTAGGCATCTACAGGGCTTATGACCTGTCAATGGCTGGTTTGAGTGGCCACTTTACACACTGTGTAACATTCACCATTCTGCCTATATTTGAACATCTATATTTATTTATTTATTTATTCACACTCTTTATCAAAATACAATTCCATATTCACTTTGCCCAGCTAACAAGGGTACATACCCCGTTCCAAGCTAGGCAATTACATTTTAATATATTATAATACTTATATATAAATTAATATAGAGCACAGACAAACAAAATATAAACTTATTCGGATACACATTTTGATTCATATACATACAGACATACACATATATACACACATGTATGTATAAATATACACATATATACACATGTACATACACACACACGTACATACACCCATGCGCATACACAATACATACATTCATAAAAACATAGACAATTTATTTATGCGAAACTTCATGGTTGTCATCTATAAATATATATTTTTAAAATTATTCCTTATTTTTTATATTTTATTTTTGACATCCAGTAAGGTTCTCCAATCCATGGCAAGCATCAACTTTTCTGACTCCCTACGACCAATGTCATGAAAGAGCGAGGTCAACACCTTCCGTAACTTGACAACACTCCCGTCTTTCCACGATTCTGGCAAAAGGTTATGGACCTTTTTGCCTACGTTATAGTGTTGTCTCGATGCCAGAACAGTGTATTCCTTCAATTCTTTCATCTGATGATTTTTGTGAAGTTAAAGAGCTGAAACCTTTATTTATGCGGGTGAGATTCATCTAATTGAATTATTTCACCTACATACTAGGCAACGCCTGAAAATATTATTTTTTCAATTTCTATACTTTTTCATGGACCAGGTAATTTATCAACAATATTTTGAGTTCGTCCAAATTTTTGTAGACAAGGACTGGATTCAACTCCCTGGGGAGCTGTTTATATCAACATATTACAACAGAGATGAAGAACATTTAAGAGAATATATTCCAAACCTCCAGTACTGTTTAAAATTCTCAACTCACTCTCTGATGCGCCTGAACTACTGAGCTTTATAGAATTAAATATCCCAACTAGAAACCTCAGACAAAACCTACTCTTTCATACCGATAACCATAGAACTAACTATGGTTTTCATTTCCCTATGCCCAGAATACTTAGGTCTACCAACAAACATACCAGTCTTGATTTCTTTGATAACAAGTTGTCTTCTTTCAAACGATAATTTAATTAAATTCAATTATAAACACCTCTCTCCCGTTTCCACCCCCACCAAGTATATATACCCTTATATCTTTCTATTTTCCTTTAGAATAGTTTTCAATTTACAAATATGTCCTTGAAAATGTCCATTTAGCGTAAATATAAAAAAAAACAAACAAATTCGGCTAACAGAATTTTAAAAATATGAAAAACCACGGAACTTCCTCATCCTTTCTCCTTCTTCTTCTTTTCCACATCCGCTCCTAAGTGGAGCATGTGGACATCGCCAGTTGCCTCCAGGAGACCTTGCCAGCCAGCGTTTTTGCCTCTTTCCACGTAAATCCAGCGCCCCTTAATTCCGCCGAATAAAGTCTAAAGATCGTCATTGACGGCCTTCCGGGACGGCGTGAACCCGCAGGTTTAACGAAGAGGCTACTTGGGTTTAGGTTCTCAGGCATGCGCAGCACGTGTCCAAGCCAGATCCACCGCCGCATCCCCAAGACGCTCGTTATAGGAGGCTGCTGCGTCCGTTCTCGGACTTCAATGTTAGTTATAAAATCGAACCACCTTATACCTAATATTCTTCTCAAGCACTTACTCTCAAAACTCATCATTTATCGTTAATCAGTCTTTTGTCTACGAACATTTGGACAAACTCAAATATTGTAATGAAACCAACTGGTCCAAGAAGAAGTTGAAAAATTATTTTCAGGCGTTGCCTAGTATGTGAAATAATTTAATCAGATGAATCTCTTCACAACAATAAAGGTTTCAGCTCTTTAACTTCACTTTAAATAAAGCCTTTAGAATCATTTTGAAAAAAAAAACAGATACACGAGGGTAAAGTCGATGGTAAATGAAATGAAATTATTAACATATGAACAAAGAATATTTTACAATACAATGATATTTGTTCATAAAATTATAAACTCTAATAAAAAAACAGAATTTTGGAAAAAAAATTGATCGGAACCAGCATGAACACGATCACAATACTAGAGAAAAGAACAAAATTAGACTTCCATTTAGGAAAAAGGCAAAGTCAAAAAATTCAATTTTATTTAAAGCAATTAAAAAGTATTACGATATGGAAAAAAATATTTATGAAGAAAAAAACATATCAAAATTTAAAATAATGGTCAAGACATATGTGATAAACAATTTATAAATTAAATATATTTGCAATGTTATTATTAGAACACACATAACAATATGTATGATATGTGTGCCCTACTTTAAGATTTAAATAAAATAAATAAAATAAATAAATCAACAAATGGAAGAATTGAAGAAATATGGATGTTCAAACATAGGCTAAATGGTGAATATTACACAGTGTGTAAAGTGGCCACTTAAACAAGCCAATGTAAAATTGTGTATTTTGTAAAAAAAAAAAAATGACAGGTCATAAGCCCTGTAAGTGCCTAGACTTCCATATTCCCTTATTTAAGGTATTCTCCATCCCTGTTGTAATTTGTTATTAAAATAAATATTTTTTTTACAATAACTTCTAAGGTGACCCTCGAAAGCGTTTGAAAAATTTTGTTTCCTTTTTGGGTCCCTCCGCGGTTGATTTGTTTCGGCCGACACGATCCCCCGGGGGAAGGCGTCAGCGCCGCGGCCACGGGGTCATTTCACCGCGAATTTCTTACGAAAAAAACGAGATTTAACTCTTATAAATCTTCGCCTGGGTTCATTATAATGTGGGCAGACGAAGGCTTCATTTTACCCGGTAAAACAAAACAGCTACCCTCATATGATTATACGCTGATTTATGCTGAATATGATAGAAGTTTCGCGTTGAGGCAGCAAAATCACGCCCAATAGCTTGAGGCCCACAGTAATATTTAGAATCTTATTTTTTAAAAATGGTTAGAGCCGAGTTGAGATATAACATAGTTTTGCATTATTTTATATCTCAACTCGACACGGCTCTTGACCTCAAAGAGTTGGGGATATTTTTTTTTTTAATATACACGAATAAACAAATAAATGATAATGCGAAATTCGCACACACTGGCTCATAAGAGTTCATTTATGTTTTCCTTAAAACCTTAACACACAAATGATAATTTACTGAATAAATAAATTTATAAAATGGTGTCTTGCTGCAAGAATGCAAAATATTTACCCACATATTTTTCTAACGAAATAACAATATAACACACTACCTACGCAATGTTTCTCGTCACAAATTTCAAATTATTTTTGAAGCGAAAAACGATTAATCGAAATTTGTTTTTTTTGTTTATTTCCGTAGTAGTAACAAATTACTAGCAACGCTCATACAGACACGTGTAAAACAAAATATAACTGGGCCAGCAACTCTTATAGTGCGTTGTTCATACGAAAACAGGTCAAAAATGTCTTGTGCCTGCTTTGGACATATTGTCCTTATCAGAGGATAGGACAGTGGACCAAGACTGTCCTAGAAATAGACCTAGAGAATAGGGCCGATGATGTATGAAGTTTTTAATTTTTTAGACATCAAAGTGTAAGGGGTCCAAAAAGTTTGGCCTTCAACCGAGGTTTGAAGTTTATAGCTGTCTTTTACATTTTTTTTTTATTTGAAAATTTATTTATAAACCCTTACGGATTATAACATTCATTTTACATAAAATAATATATACATTTTTCATTTATACTCTGTTGTTCAAAATAATATTTTTTACATCTTTTGTAAAGTTTGTCTGAGTCTTTTGTTTAGTTTTGTCTGGTAGTTTATTGTATAATTTCAGTCCCTGGTTCATTAGTCTTGATTGTCCTTGTCTTGTTTTAGAATGTTGTATATGGTATTTGTCTGATATTCTCGTATTATGTCCATGTTGACTACATTTTTTTACTAGTTTTAGTTCTTCGTCTACAATTACATTAGTGGCTAATTTATGGATAAATTTTAATGATTCTAGTTGAAAGAGTTCAGTTATATTTAATTGCTTAGTTTGTTTAAAAAGTTCTCTAGTTGCAGTTACATTTTGTTAATTATCTTTATTGATAATTTTTTTTTTGTTAGTTAAAATATAACTCAATCACGTTTCAAATTTGAGCACGTTTTAAAACTACCAAAATGAAAAAAAGGCGCTCAACGGAACTGATTCCGTTGAGCGCCTGGCTAATATTGACGAAAACAATGGCTTATAAAAACAATGCTACCCATTTATTACAAAACAAAGTTCAACTCACGCCCTTAGATGCTTATTTAATAAGGTTTAGTGCACATTATAAAATGTATTTGGACTGTTTTTTTTTACTTAAATACGAAATGACAGCCGGTTTACCGCAAAAAATTGAATTTTTAAAAATCTTTAAGCTCTGGTTGAGGGCCAAAAGAAGTGTCGAATATTTTTTTTAAAATTTTTCGCATTCCGAGTAATCCACAAGACAATTTTTTAGACATCTTTCATTTCGAAATTCGGAGAAAAAAAATACGGCCCACCCTAATAGACAGGCAGTAGGCCGGGACGAAAACGACGATTTTTCAACTATCGAATTCAAACGTGGCTCAAAACTTGCATATTGGGGGATGCAAGGGATGCTAATCCATGAATTAAAAATCATTTGTAGCGCAAACGGCTTAAAGTTTTGAAAAGAACGACAAAAAAACATAATTAAAATTTTTGGTTTATATTTTCAGTTTCAGTGCTGCAGAGCAGCGTTTATTTTATAATTAAAAAATACATAAAAGAATTTGTCACCCACTAGTCGAATGACTTTTCGGTGGGAAACATTTTTTAATTTTTTTATTTTTATGACAGGTTTAAATTACATTTATTTTATTTGTATTTTACAGATTTATTTATAAACAGGCACTATAAAGTATCTAGAAGATATTTCTTCAGTTCTTTTTTTTTTCATTTGAAGATTTTTCATGTTGATGATGGTTTGTGGGAGATCATTGAACAATCTTGGAACAACACGATTTAATGTTCGCTCTCCGAAGTAATTTGTAATTCGGGGAACAGACAGGGAGCCCTTAGTTTTTAATCTAGTGTTGTGAGTGTGGGAAACTCTTTTTTTATATTCCTGGTCAACTAATCAAGTAATCTACAATCAATTTGTAATCACAAAGTTGTTTTACCGGCAGGACATTACAGTCCTAGTCCATTAGAATTTAAAAATAATATTTAAAAATAACTTTAGTTGTTTTGTAATCGTTCTGCATTCTAAGCCCGGTAGGGAATAGATATTCAAAAACATTCGCTAAGCATGTATTCTTCATCTGTCCGGACTAACACTCTTTAATTTCCTTAATACTTACACCCGCTGTCCATAACACCCAAAATACAATAAAATTTAACGAAGCTAAGCGAGGTATTTCAATCAACCTCTATTATTATCCCGAAAGAATTTTTAAAATCTCGCAATTTGCACGCAAATCAAAACAAAATAACATTAGTTTTAAATTTTAATCGAATTATTACCACTATAATGAAGCCTTCGGCAATGAAACTCGATCTGGTGATCAAAATAATAAATAATTAATATTGGAAAACATCTAAAGGTATAAAAGATAAGGTAAAGCGAGTAATTTATTTCTCGAAAGAGGATTCTGAGAATTGGCATTGTTAACAATTTACCACATTGTTGATTTAAACGCGATATCCATGCTAAAACAAACAGTTTTACGAGAACAGAAGATCATTGACCAGGGTATTATTAAAACGTATTTTCTTGTTCAGCTTCTGTATTTCATTTTTTTTTTAATCTTAGGTGGCATTTGCACAATTGAATTCCACATTTAGAGTCTCCATTCCAAACTCCCTAAAGACTAAATTGTTTACCGTATTTTGCGGACGATAAGACGCATCAGACCATCTACGATTTTCGTGCACTCAGAATCCGGCACAACCCGTTGGTTCGGACCAGGCTTGAGAGTGCCGGTGCGGTGGTATGGAGTCCGCACGAGGCGAGATATTCCCTCGTGTTGGAGAGGGTTCAGAAAAAATATTCTTGTCTACATGACAGTAGCGAGCGGTGAGTTTTTAGATTAAAAAGCTGCGAAAATTCGGATAAAATGTCCAAAGCGGTAGTATGGCACATAAAAAAACAGGTCTATTTAATATTTGATAAATAATCTATAACAAATGGTACAAGTGGCTAATATTTTATAATGTAACACAAACATTTGATTAAGGTGATTCTAAACGTTTCATTTATTTCGTTTATTTCGTTTATTTTATAATTTTTATTTATTTTATTTATTTTATTTATTTTATTTATTTTATTTATTTTATTTATTTTATTTATTTTATTTATTTTATTTATTTTATTTATTTCGTTTATTTCGTTTATTTCGTTTATTTCGTTTATTTCGTTTATTTCGTTTATTTCGTTTATTTCGTTTATTTCGTTTATTTCGTTTATTTCGTTTATTTTATTTATTTGATTTATTTGATTTATTTGATTTATTTGATTTATTTGATTTATTTGATTTATTTGATTTATTTGATTTATTTTATTTATTTTATTTATTTTATTTATTTTATTTATTTTATTTATTTTATTTATTTTATTTATTTTATTTATTTTATTTATTTTATTTATTTTATTTATTTTATTTATTTTATTTATTTTATTTATTTTATTTATTTTATTTATTTTATTTATTTTATTTATTTTATTTATTTTATTTATTTTATTTATTTTATTTATTTTATTTATTTTATTTATTTTATTTATTTTATTTATTTTATTTATTTTATTTATTTTATTTATTTTATTTATTTTATTTATTTTATTTATTTTATTTATTTTATTTATTTTATTTATTTTATTTATTTTATTTATTTTATTTATTTTATTTATTTTATTTATTTTATTTATTTTATTTATTTTATTTATTTTATTTATTATATTCATTTTATTTATTTTAGCACCACAACAGGCCAGGATGCTCCATTACAGTGGTGAATTACATCACAGAACACGCAGGCTTGAGAAAAATCTCATTTTATTATTTGTGTTCTCACCGGGAATCGAACCCTGAACCTTTCGTGTGTGAGTCAAGTGTCTTGACCACTACACCACGGAGGCGATTACGGAAAGATATTATAGTTATTAGACGCAATGTGTACCAGCTACGCATCACCGGGGAGCAGGGTCAAATGAGTGAGAAACAGGCAAATATCTAAGGGGAAAAAGCAATGTATAAATTATGTTATTGGACTATAAATCACGCTATGAAAATTTATTCTAAGTAATATTCCTGGGCGGGTGACCGTAGTTAGAACTGAGACTACTCGAGTATGAACACCTTGGAACAGAACATTGCCTGTTTGTACGGTAAGTCTGCCGGATGAAGTAACAATGGGCGCATATTTACAGAAATGGATACAAATTTGTTCTACTATATGTCTTAAATAAAACAAACACTATTGTCTTACCACAGATATTGTAAAACTGTCAATGTTTCAAAAGATTTAATGTTACCAGGGTACTTATTCTGATGGGAAGTTAAAATGTATCTTTAATTTTATTTACATAGTAATTTTATTTAAAAAATATTAAATATTTGCGATTTTTTTTCTTCTTCTTCTAGTGCCTTGGCGGGTCCCCCCGACGTTGGCAATCACTACAGCGAAAGCATATTATATATCTGTCATGTGCTACTTTTATATTTCGCAGCCAAAACAACTGCTTATTGATGTACTCGCCGTAGTGATTCCTGGGAAAAGATGACCAGAGTGGTTTCCCGTTGCCTTCTCTGGTAGATTTTTCTGTCGGGGTTACCTTCCCTTAGCTGGTTGGTGTTAGTTTTGAAGCGCCAGAAACGCGTCTTTCTTCCTCTCGTTATCTGATGTGATCACACCATTATGAGTGTGATCCCATTGCCCGGGGTTCACGACGTGGACGCTAACGAGTTGGACTAGTCAGTAGTGTTGCCGGTGGAATGCAACTGAACGTTTGCAGCAGTTTATAGAATTACACCCTTCAGCAAGATGTGACTCACTGCGACCCTACTGACAGTTCGAACCCCTATTTTTTTTAAAAACATATTTTATTACCGGTTTCCGACGAAGCTATTATGAATTTTAAATCAAATATACACACATTCGTACATAAATATCGAAATTCGTTCATAACGTCTCAGTATATACCGATAAAGATAACCTTTCATAATCGCGGCCCAGAATTTTTTTAGATACCGAGAGGAGAGGCGCTATAAAAGGAACAATTTTCTTATTTAAAATCAAAAATTAGTTATTAAATGCTTTTTTATTGAACGTAAATAAAACCAATTGATTAATTTAATGTTATCAAATATTTGTATAAACAATTATATAACCACTTACCGACTTTCCTATGTCTACCATGTACTGTTTAGATTATGAAAATATTGTATTTGTTTGATATTGGTAAATTATTGCTTAATAATAAAGATAAAACTAGTCTTTAAAATAATTCAGGTGTTTACCAATCAAAATGCAATTCTTGTCCTTCTGTTAACATTGGAAGAACATCAAGAAATTCGTATCAAAGAACATTTTATTTTGCTCTTTTCCAGTCAGTGGCAACTTATGGTGCAGTGGGCTGGGAAGGTTGCGGTGCGTCTATCATAAACCCCCTTATAAACGTACAAAAATTAATACTGAGAGTGATGCTGGGATGTCCCCCCCTGTCCCATCTGAAACATTGTTCCAATTCATGAAGGTACTGGATATTAGACAATTTTTAAAAAAGAGTCATTGACACATTTCTGGTCATGCGGCTACAAGAGTAGATCCCAGCAGAATGCTCGTCCTGGATGAACATATTAAGTTCTCGAAAACGAAAGCCATTTTCAGAAAGAGTGTACAAATTTGGATTTTATTTATTTATTTATTTTTATGTATTTATTTACACCTTTTATCAAAACAAATTTAACGTTCACTTTGCCCAGCTATCAAGGGTACATACCCCGTTCCAAGCTAGGCAAATTATATTCTAATATATGAAAATAGGTAACAAATTAATAGAGAGCACAGACAAATAAAATATAAATTTATTCGTATACACATTTTGATACATATACATACACACATACACATATATACACACACACATACATACACCCATGCGCATACACATACTAACATTCATAAAAACATAGACAATGTATTTATGCGAAACTTCATCTATAAATATATTTTTTTAAATTATTCCTTATTTTCGACATCCAGTAAGAATCTCCAATCCGTGGCATGCATCAACTTTTCTGACTCCTTACGACCAATGTCATAAAAGAGCGAGGTCAACACCTTCCGCAACTTGACAACACTCCCGTCTTTCCACGATTCTGGCAAAAGGTAATGGACCTTTTTGCCTACGTAATAGTGTTGTGTCGATGCCAGAACAGTGTTGACCCCTTCACTTAGTATCAGATCCCTATTAGAGTATCTTGTATTATGGTTGTGGTTGACGCTCGGGTAAATGTCTCTATTTACGTGTGTAACCACTACCGTTCTCAATATATACTGTTGAATAATATTCAGTACTCTGAATTCTTTGAAGAGGAGAATTTATCTAAGGGAAGAAACCATTGCAGAAGACTGCCGCGAGATATTGGGTAGATTTATATATTATAAGCGTGTTGTCCAGATGCCCTTTGAAATATATGTATGTTTGTGTAATAATATTTAATTTTTATTTTTGCTATTATTTAATAATGTACGCGCTTCCTATTTCCATTATGTTGTATCCCAACTCAACACAGGGCCCTTGGCGTCATAGAGTTTGGGATACGTAATTGTTTAAAAAAAAAATATGGATGTATTTGTGTGAATAAAAAATAAATAAATATGTTGGGCTTTATTTTTTTTCTTTGTTTTTCAGAATATGTGCTTTTTGAAAAAAACGTAAACAAAATTTCGGTACCGATTTGAGTGGCATGAACTCCTGGGAATATAATTTATTTGTTTCATACTTTGTATTCTAAAATATTTTATGGAATATGTTTGTGTTGTATGATTATAAGGAAAAAATGATAGTATTTTTGGCTTGATAATTTTACTTGCTCAGCTCAATGAAGGCAAAATAAAATTGTTCTAGAAGGTTCTTTTATTAAAACAGTTTAACAAGCGGTGCTCCATATTCTGTCCTTAAAATCCTTGGCTCACTTTGAAATTAAATAAATAATTTCTTGTCTATCTGTACAAGACATAGCAGTTGGTAGAACAAACAATAAAATTGTGCACCTCAATCTCAATACGCAGGTATCTGAACTGAATAATGTTTACGAAGGAATAACGAATAATATTATCCTATTGAAAGATATAAAGGACACTATTATTGATTCAACTGTAAATGAATATGATTGTTTATTTTAAATATTTGTAATAAAAAAATGTAAAAAAGTATTTAGGGTTATATTAACATATCATACGTCAAATCATGTTAAGTCTCGTCCGGTTCGTTTAGTCATCATGTGCTTTTTAAAGAAACTCGGTCTCACTTTTTTTCATACATTCTTTTAACCTACTCTCCAAAATTAATTTTAATGTATTTATTCCATCTGCCAGTCTGTATCACTAACTATGCACAGCACTCTTTCCTCTTTCGTTCTTGCTCAAACTGTATATTTTTTTTCATCTATTTACATATTAAACATGCCCCTGAATTTATTTAAAAATAAATTAAGACTTATTCTTTCTGACTACGATACGCTCCCACTTGCTATTTAATGATGCTACACACACCTGAACACTTACTCCCATACAAATACACACAAACACACCCTTGTATTGTACCACAATTTTATATGTATGATTTTTATTTAGAAACTTCACTTGTTTGTCTTTAAACCTTATTTTTATTATGTTATTTAATCATTGTTGACTGTTTGTTTCTGTAAAATAAATAAATAAACGTATTTCAGTAATTTCTCCTTGGTTTGTGGCACTAGAGCAGTGTTTTTTTTATACACTATACTATAAAATATACACTAAAGTATAAAAAATACACTATAGTATAAAAATACACTATAGTATAAAAATACACTATAGTATAAAAATACACTATAGTATAAAAAATACACTATTAAAAAATACACTTTTGTATAAAAATACACTATAGTATAAAAATACACTATAGTATAAAAAATACACTAAAGTAAAAAAAATACACTATAGTATAAAAAATACACTATAGTATAATAAACAATGCTCTTTATACAGGGTGTTATTTTAACCCAGTCACATCTGAAACCACGATGATCAGTAGGGGCAAGAAGACATATTAGCATAGTTAAAAAATATTTAGAACTAAGAAAAATTTTAAAAATATAATATTAAACAAAGCAAATGGTAGATTACTTCTGAAGAGGAGAAGCGAGGGGAGCGCGGCCGCTCATTTTTGTCGTATCAGACTTCCCCTCCCCCCTTCCTTGTTTCTCCCTTGCAGAAGTCAGAAACCATTTATTTTTTCTGAAATTATATTTTTTTAAATTTTATTCGTTCTAAAAATTTCTTTTTATGTGCCAATATATTTTCTTGCTCATACTAATCATCGTGGTTTCGGATGTGACAGGGTTCAATGAACACCCTGTATATAATATGGAATAATTGGATGGAGATGTGCAAATGACACATTGATCAAACAAATAATAATTGCACAAAAAGCTTTAATAAAAATTACCTTAAGAGTCCCAATCAGAACTAGCTCCCTCGGTACATTTGTAAATCTTATGCAGAGACAAAACTTAAGGTGAGGAAAGTACATTCTAATCTCAAATGCGGAGAATTACCCGGAGGTGAAAACAATAGAATGTACTTTCCCCACCTTAAGGTTTGTCTCTGCATACGGGTATTAATTTAACATCTGTAAAACAACTTTATGTAAAAGCTCTGTTACTATACGCACACAAACATTATTCTCTACCTTCCATAACTCCATTCACAAATACAACAGGTACTAAATACTCCACCCTGATGCTGCAAAAACAATTAAAAATTAATACAACCTTCAGTCAAAAAGGATTGGCCTACTATTCGGTCAAAGTGTACAATCTACTTTCATTGTCCATAAGCACAATTAGTAATTACTCACACAATAAAATTCCTATTAATAAATGAATAGTGGAAGTGGGTTGCGCACGGATCGATGTGTGGATCAAGTCAAATCGGTAAAAATTTCTATGTCTATGTGAATTTATTATGTTTTTTATGATTATTTTCGTTTATATTGCTTATGTTTAAGATTATAGTAAGGTTAATTAGATTATTTACCTTTTTATTTTTTTATTATATTAACTGGGCCTTACTTATTATATTTCATTATACCAGGTTTATATTAAAAAAGAAGAGTTATAGCTGATTTGTTATTCTTATTTAAAATAATGAAATCAATAGTTGACAGCCCTGCTTTACTTGAATTAATTCAAATTCGAATACCTGTAGCTCAATCACAAATAACTATCGACGTGCTAATAAGTGACGTGATAACAATTTCTCACCGTGGTATTTTATCGTATTCGCGATCACAATGTAACATCCGTGCACACCTAATATCAAATGTCAAAATATTTACGTTTCGCGACGTATAATCCTGCTGCGCAATCCCATATTTGAATTTAACCGGTCTAAATATGGAAAATATTAAAAAACTGCTATTTTAATTTATTAATTTATCATGCTATTTATTGCATTTAGCCAGCGGTTGGCAAGCCAAATGTCAAGAAAAGAAGTCGCCATAGTAATTGTTATTTAATTTTCACTTGTTTGTATTAGATACTCCTTACTATTTTGAAAATGCGATATATTGTATTATTTATTATAGTAAACGCCGATTTTTCGCCAGAGAACTGTATTTATTTACGAGGAAAATAAAAAACAAACCAACACGAGCTTTGACTTAAAGATTACACACGCGTTGACTTATGACTGCGATAACTTAAGCATGTTCATTGTTCATTATTGTTTATTGTGTTCGCTCAAATGCTTAGCATGTTTTTAAGCACGTCGATAGTTATTTGTGATTGAGCTACTGGTAGGTGCACTAGAAGAACAGAATTATTTTATTGTAACAATTCTCGTACCAACTTCGAAATGCATGCACCTATATCCAGGATACATCGGTAGGGAAATAAGTTCGAACAAATATTTGATATTTTCAATACTAACTCGGTTAATAATACATTAAAAAGTAATCTCACTCGTTATTTTTTAGAAAAGGAATGAATTTATTTAAAAATATATTATTAAATTCAACTTCGTTTTCTTGAATACATATTTTTGTTTATTTCTTTATATATAAATTATACACATGTGGATTTATTGCCAAATTCCTACTGATAAAATAAAGGTGTTATTAAAATTATTTAAGCTTTCATATTGATCCAAAAACGTATTATTTATAAAATCTTACTGTACCATTATTTTTCTTTTTCATTATTACCTAGCTAAATACTAGTCACTTTATGTTTATGTCAAATTACTCTCAATTCTAATTTGCTACATTTATATTTTACGTGAGGTTTTCTCACTTTAATTAATATCTTTTATTTGTCATCTTAGATTTGTATTTTACTTTTTTGCAGTTTAAAAAAAAAATGTTTAGTTTTAATTATTTAGTTGAATCAATTAGTTACATTTCATATTATATATTACATAATGAATTGTTCACTGCTGTGATTATTTCTGTAAAACTTTTTATTGTAAAAGGTTCTGTGAACCGTTGATATATAAATAACTATACCCAGTTTAACTGTTTATAACCGATAAAAAAAGCTTACTTATAAAAATATTTACCACCGAGAATAACATATCACAGGTTATTTCATGCTTATTTTTTTTAAACATTCAACACTGATATGTGCGCATGCGCAGTAACTTTTATAACAACACGAACAAACGTCTAAGTCAAATTGAGACTACTGTCAGTGTAATTGAGAACATGGAGAAAACCGTTAGAAAAAGATATCAAAATTAGGAAGAAGAGGAGAAGTTAAAAACGAATTCTATATTAACATTTTACAACAGAGATGAAGAACATTTAAGAGAAGGTAATATAGAAGTCCAGGCATCTACAGGGCTTATGACCTGTCAATGGCTGGTTTAAGTGGCCACTTTACACACTGTGTAACATTCACCATTCTGCCTATATTTGAACATCTATATTCCTTCAGTTCTTTCATCCGTTGATGTTTGTGAAGTTAAAGAGCTGAAACCTTTATTTATGCGGGTGAGATTCATCCAATTGAATTATTTCACCTACATACTAGGCAACGCCTGAAAATATTATTTTATCAATTTCTATACTTCTTCATGGACCAGGTAATTTATCAACAATATTTTGAGTTTGTCCAAGTTTTTGTAGACAAGGACTGGATACAAACTCCCAGGGGAGCTGTTTATATTAACATTTTACAACAGAGATGAAGAACATTTAAGAGAAGGTAATATAGAAGTCCAGGCATCTACAGGGCTTATGACCTGTCAATTGGATGAATCTCATCTGCATATATAAAGGTTTCAGCTCTTTAACTTCACAAACATCAACAGATGAAAGAATTGAAGGAATATAGATGTTCAAATATAGGCAGAATGGTGAATGTTACACGAATTCTATAGTTTATTCGTGTTTCTTTTTTATCACAATTAATTAAAACGCATACAAACATATAAAGTTTTGGAAATTATTTAAACAAACAATTAAAAATCCCTTGAATCGCATTGAGAAGGTCGCAGGACCTCAAAATTGTTTAAAATTGAAAAAAAAAACTGATAAACTATCTATTTTGATTACCGAAAATTATGACTTTTGACAGATCGCGTGCCTATTCCAGCGTTTTACCACATAATGTGCAGGTATAAGTTTCTATGGTCGCTATTCCAGATTAAAACCGAGTTTAACTTTATGCGAGGTTTATAAGTAATACTTTTTACTATATCATCATTATTCTACCACTTTTCTCAAGCTTAACTTTATCCCCGATTTAAAGTAAGGCTCAGTATGTTTAATAACTAATTTAAGGCATGTTTCACTTATTGTAAAAAGTTTCCCTTGGCACGGGACACCCCTGTGAGGGAACATTATTCTGTATAAAAAAAAATGCAAACATTTTGAAAGTATAAATAAATCTTTAAATAAATTTACCTTTGGGATGTCCTTATTTTTTGACAGATTGTTTTTTGAACTACGATTATGCAAAAACACAAAAAATCGCCCAGTTTTATATGCCGTCGTCGGACGTTCAGTATACAAATATGATAAACAATTTTGAGAATCGAAAAAGATGCCGGCACAGAAAATTTTATTGTGAAAAAAATATCAAATCTTTTCATTTTTGCTTCACTTATTAATTTAATAAAATTTATTGTTACCTCGTCTTTGTATTTTTTTGTATCTATGGTTACTGTTATTATTGTTATATATATAAAAAAAAAATATTTCTTGCCAGAAATTATTAATATTTAAGTTTAATTTAGCGGTATAAATTACATCTATTTTGAATTAAATTTTATAAAAATGAAGTCTAATTTATTATTGAAATTAATTGTTTAAAACAATTGTTTAGTCATTATTAGTGTTCATATATTATAGGGTCATTTCGTGTTTTTATCATTATTTTTCTTTTTAAATGTTTTTAAAAACATTATTTTTTTTAAATACACTGATAACGGTGCCAAAATTTTTTTCGTGCATTGTCGGATAAATTTTCTAGAATTGTTTAAAATATGCATATTTTGAATCACATTCTTAAGTAGCATGAGATTACAAAATAAATTCATTTAATTTAATCACAAATTTAAAAGCTACAATTAAATGTGTGTATCTATAGAATCAATTTGTAAAGCGCCCTTGAGTTATTGTGTTACAAAAATGGCGCTGTATAAGTTATCCATAATAATAATACCCGAAAATTTGACGTTTCGCGCTCTGTAGGATAAACGGCGCGTATGACGTTTTGGCGCCGAACTTGTACGCAGTGTCTATTAGAAGTGCAGTCAGCAGTCATAACGCGTGATGTCAAAATGACGTAATGCCAATTGCGGGCCGTTTAGTATGTGCTCTTTTTTTTTTTTTAAATTTAAATTTCATTGATAAACCCTTATGGGTTACATACATTTAAAAAAATATTTTTACTTTTAAAATTCACATTCTACTGTTAATAATAATATTTTTAACATCTTTTGTAAAGGTTGTCTGAGTCTTTTGTTTAGTTTTGTCTGGTAGTTTATTGTATCATTTCAGTCCATGGTTTATAAGTCTCGATTGTCCTTTTCTCGTTTTAAAAGATTGTATATGATATTTATCTGATATTCTCGAATTGTGTTCATGTTTACTACAGTTTTTTTCAAGTTTTAATTCTTCGTCTACAATTACATCAGTGGCTAATTTATGAATAGATTTTAAAGATTCTAGTTTAAAGAGTTCAGTTACATTTAATTGTTTAGTTTGTTCAAAAAGTTCTTTAGTTGCTGTTAGATACGGAAGGTCATATACTAACTTTAATATTTTATTTTGCTGTCTTTGTAGTCTGTTTATGTCATTTTGATTTCCTGTTCCCCATAGAAGTTGCATATAACATATTTTAGTTTTTACATAGGCATTATAAACCCGAATATTGTATTTGAAAACTTGTTTTGAGTTTATCGAAATTTATATCATTAGAATCTTAAAAATCAGCTGTAAATATTTAAGCTATTTTTAACGTTATTCCCGACTTGTGAAAATTATTTTTTATTGTATGAAATGTATATTCATACTAGCGGACCCGACAGACGTCCTGCCCGAACGTTGGCTTGCCGTCTATCATCTTGGATCTAGGTACTTGTTTATGGTTGTATTCCAAAAGATAAAATAAATATTTTTTCAAATATGGCTTTCTTTTTGCAAACGTCAAACTCCGGTCGTCTCACCAATAAAGTGGTGTACTTATGTAAGAATACAATTTCTTTAAATGTATTGAATTTAATATTATTTTGGTGTTACCAAAAATCTAAAAAAAAAGAAATAAATGGGTAGAAATTAGAAAGGAATTTAAGGAAAGAATCTGATTGAGATCCACAAAAAACAAATGCTGTTTGTAAACATTCAAAAACAAACTTTTTTTATTCACAAAAAAAACAACATCTTTCCATTTTTTTGCAAATGCATTCTCCTCGAATGCAACCCTGGTAGATCAATGAATAAAACATTTATGCTCCTAACTTTTTTTTACGAATTCGATTGAAAATTTTAATATCTGCGAACACAGCGCAAAGATCTATATTTCTCTGAAAACCGCACTTAAATCGATTTCGACATTTAGGAGTACGGTGACATCACACGCACAGAGGAATTACATATATATAAGGATTGTGATACCTTTTACTGCTTGTGACCTAAAAATAATTTTTTAAAAAACAAACTTATGGTAAATATTTATATTGTGTAAAAAATCACTACTCTAGTGCCATAAACCATTCAGAAAATACGGGAATTCGTTCGTTTGAAGAATAGTCAGACCGCGTTTCCTCTAAAGTCGGCCGTCTTGTTACACCCACCGCATCACGGCACGTCCTAGGTTCAATAATGAATCTCCTCTATCCCCTAGAGAGTGGTTAATTTGGGGATATTTATTATTTCCATGCGACTAACTTTTGCTTCATATATGGCCACACTGATGATTAAACGTCAAAAAACATGAACACGTGAAATCAAAGATTATGATATTAATTTAGAACATTATTACAACCTTAAGCATTACCCAAAACACATTATTAGGGTAAATTCACCAAACTGTTTGAGTTTTATTTTCGTTTTTGACGCAGTTTTACACACCGTTTGAAGTTTAATCATAAGTGTGGCCATTATATGAAGCAACGTGTCGTCGCATTAAAAAAACAAAACTCTTCGAATTAAGGGGGTTCTTTGGTTTGACGGTCGGATTTTTAAGCATTTTTTGGGATTTTTTTTGAGAACCAATGAAAATATAGAAATTTGGAGTTTTTATCATTTATTTATAAGGGTTTCAAAAGAATGCATAAAAATTACCTAAAAATATTCATTGAAACTAAAGTTATAGCGCTCTAAAGACACCACCCTCGAAATAATGAACGCTCACTCCCTCCACAAAATCAGCTGATTGGCTTATTTGAAACTAAAAATATTGGCGGTGTTTTAATTTGTAAGCTCATATCCACGGAATGGACTTTATGAAAAGAAAAATTTGAAAATTGGATTTTCGACAGACTTCGGAACAAAAAAATTCGAACTTCGTGTATTTTTTGTCAACTTTTTGATTAAAAAAAATTAGAAATATTTTAAATTTTGGAGTGATAACAGATCATTCCGTGCGTCTTTATATGTCGAGTCCACCCTATAATTTGAAGTGAATCGGCCGAGCCGTTCTCAAGATATGATGGAGGAAGTTTGAAAAACAAAGTATTGAGAAAAACACGTTTGAAGTTTCAAGTACAGATACAGCTCTTACCAACGCTCCGAATACCTGCCTCTTCTAAATGCTGTATCTTTAGAATGGCTTCGTATTTCCAAAATTCACTTTACCAACATATTCAAGATATAAAAAAAACGATTTTTTGAACTCATCAAACCAGAGAACCCCCTCAATCACTCTCTAGGAGGTATAGAAGATCCAAAATACCACAACTGGCCGGTACATAACGGCACCACTTTCTTATGAAACCATAGCTCTACAACAGACCAAAGTAATTTTACAGATTCCATTTTATTTCTGACATTTGTCATAATTTGCAACTTATTTTTCATCAAACGATAATGTTTTTCATAATCTTTATAAGAGAGCGGTAGATTTGTATTTTCTTGCTCAATATAAAGAGCGGATCACTTGGCTAATAAACTTTTAGGTCAATCACGACATTTTGTTATTGAGTTACAAATGATATCAATTTTAATCCAGCAAGAGATGAAATGTGATGACACCACCAGTCGAATATAATAAAATACTTTAAAAAAAATAAATAACTGTAATTATTATCTGTAATAAGATAATTATAGCAGTACTTTTACTCATCCGTCGTAATAAACCCACGGTAACTTTGTCAATAAAATAATACGATTTATTTATTCGTTCATTCAAAATAACACTAATTTACATATTCACTAATATATTAAGGCTTTTTAGGCTGTGCCAGTACTAAGGCATAATTATCAACAGTAAAAAATAATTAAATTATAATGCTATGTGATGCAATAGAACAACAATCCAGAAAAATAAACTATAAATAATAAAACATTTAAGTTTGTAAGTGAAAATTCTTGATGGAAGTTCATTGTAATTTATTATATAAATAAAACACGAGTGATACTTTAATCCACAAATTTGGAATATCCAGTGACCGGTTTCATCGCTTTCGCGACAAGTTTATGAATGACATGCTTGTTTCGGGGGTTTTTACGGGTTTTTTTAGATTTTTTAATGTTCTAAGCTTATTTCAATACCCAATAAACATTACAGATGGGTGATATCAAATGAGTTCTACCAGATCAATTTAAACCTAACCCCTGTAAAAAAAATCTGTATGAATTACATGTACACAAATGTATTTACTTAGTGACAATGTGCAAAAGTGATTACGTAAATTTTAAACTCATCTTTCTCCTCGTCGCTGTTTTTTCATAAACAGCCCCGTTTACTATTTTCTATCTTTCTTTTTTTATGTTAAAAGTGTTATATGTATATTATATTTCTTTACTAATTTTGTTTAAGTTTACGGAATTATATGTGTTGCTTATAAATCTATGTAGAACTGTTGCTTTCTCAAATACAATAACACAAAATAAAATATTTTAGATTCAGTATTCGGAAAATTGGGCAGTGAAGTTTAAAATAAAAGTATAACATATAAAACACTTTGCATTTTTACACCACACACAAGTTTAATATTATTTGTTAGAACACAAGCGTCGGGTATTCAGAATGAGGAAGTTCAGTAGTTTTTTAATAAAAAAATATTTGTTAAAAGAATATTAAAGTTTTTTTTTTTTTAATTACTCCGCGTGAGGCGTCTCAGGTTCTCTTCCACTTCTTCTCGGTCAGTTCTGCCAATTAGTCCATTGATTTACCGTAACCGGAAATCTTTCACAATTCTCTTATCATTATTTGATTCATACGAACTAGTGACGTCGTTCCAAGTGGTTCATATTTATTAAAATATTTTCAAATATTTTATTCGTACATTTTCAAAAAACTATGCGGTACAATTTAATGCTCTAATTTTACCGCGCGTAAGAAAACATTTTTTGTATCCAATTTTCTGTAGGGCTGAAATTCCACATTACCAACATCCCCTTCATCTAACCCCATCAGTACTTGAGTACTGTTTTGATTTAGTTTATATTTACACCTGTGGTAGTATTCGAAATCTTGTCTGTAGAGAGTGATTAATTTGAATTTTTGAATTTTTTAATGCTTCGATACTTTGATTCATATTATGGCCATGCTGATGGTTAAACGTCAAATGACACTAATACTAGGGCAGGCTCCCGATCTGAAGCTCAACACTGGTGGTTCGTGAAAACAAAGTTTGTGATGCGGCATACGTTCAACAAAATGAACGCGCGATTTACGACACGAGATTTTAATATGGTGGGTGATCAAAGGATACTGACGTGAGAAGTGAACAGTGGGGGTACAAAGGATGTAGAAGTAGTGACAATACTTGATCAATGCATACCCACATAATTCGCAACCTTGTAAATTAATTCATACTAGTTAGGTGTTGGGTCCACTTCATGGCACCTGTATCATTTTCAAATTATTATTATTTACCTTTTTAGGACATCTGAAATCACCAACTTCTTGATTCTGCATATATATGGCTTTTATTTTTTACAAATTTCTGTCAAAAACAAATTAATTGCACGATGTTTTTTGAAAGTATATGTTTCATGAACACTCTCCCTACTCGTTTGTGTAATAATATACAGGTAAGGATTATTGTATCGAGCGATTGCAAAAGGTCCTTATTTTGTATTACACAATAAATTAGTTCCCACAGTTGGCGAGTACTAAGGACTCCTGCCGGGACGATCGGCAACCAAAGCGGGAAATGATAACATGGGGTGGTCAACATTTAACACTCGATCTAACCAAATAACGAAAAGTAAAATTTTAAGACTTAACATTTCAAAAACACCTCTATTTCTATAACAGATAATCAAATTTGCTACTAAAGCGTTATTTAGGTGAAATTTTATGCCTAAATACATGTCATGTCTCTATCACTGCGTATTTACTTATTTATATATGGAATAATAGAGACATGACATGTCTTTATAAATAAAATAATGGTTGAAAAAACAAGATATTTTTATTTTATTTTATTAACATAAACGGCAAATCTGCCTTTTACAAACATTTATAATATTAACATATTTGGCTTAATATATATTTTTTTAAGACATGAATTTCCTTATACCCAAGATTTATATATAAAAAAATTAAACCAAAAGATTTACATTTAAAAAAAATAACCTAAAAATTATACAGCATATTCAGTAGAAAGTTTAAATATTAAAACATTCTACAGTAAAACAACAAGAAAATCATAAGTACTGTTTCACACAGCTAGGCAAAGTGAACGAAAAACTGTATGTATATATATATTATGAAATGCATGAATAAATAAATATAATTACCATTCACCATCTTTGAAAAAGTTCAAAAGGTTTGTTCTATAGGAACAATACCCTACACTAAATATATCAGATACGTGGGAATAACTATTGCCGAATTCATGAAGTCTATTTAATACGGCATTACAAGTATACACTGTCCGTGAATTGTTGCTACAAAACGGTGGCACCTGTCTAGTCATTCTTCCAGGCACCCTGAAGTTGATGAGAGATAGATAAGATATGTGTGACATTTTGCTATGTAAAACAAAAACGACAAAACATATATCATAAATTGTCGACCATTACTACATTTCTTAGCCTAGCCGGACCAAAGGATGAGATTCGAATCCCCCATAGACTGATTATAATTCGATAGCTCAAGTTTTATTAAATCCTTTTGCCGTATATTTTTTGTAATCGTGAAATTAATAGAAATAAGTATTTTCCTGTTTTTTTTTTTAATTTTAAAAAAGTTGTTTTTTTTTTGTTTAAAATGAAAACAAAAAAAGACGTAAATAAAACAAGGGTCAATTTCACTTTATGTACATTAGCATTCGGCAATCTAACAAAAAATAATAAAATACACGAATTATTAAAATGTGTGTACGCGAAAACATGAATAAATTATAATTCAAATTTATTTCAACAGAGAGGGAAAACGTTTTTGAAAAGGGAATATGGAAGTCTAGGCATTTACAGGGCTTATGACCTGTCATTGGCTGGTTTAAGTGGCCACTTTACACACTATGTAACATTCACCATTCTGCCCATGTTTGAGCATCCACATTTCCTCAACTCTTCCATCTGTTGACTTTGACGTTGACAATATCTCTCTGTTGAAAAAAAAATTAACATGAACAGCTCCCTAGTGAGAAAATCCAGCCAGTCTGCAAGCATTATGACATACTCAAACATTGTTAAATTATAATTCGGTCGTAAACACTTTCAACGTTTTATTCTCTTGACGCCAGATATATGTATGCGCTGGGGTCATTTGGTCCCCCCGTTTGGATATGTTATTTTTAGATGCTTAATAAGGGAAAGTTTAAGATAGAATGTCACGTCTGTTCATATCTCAATCATCTTCGGATATAGAAAGGTACACATAGTATAAAGGGACACGGCTTATTCTCTAACCCCACTAAACGAATACATACCATATTGTGCCAGATTGTAGATCTCATTGAGAGGAATCCGGTGATGTATATAACGCAATATGCATAAACAAGTGACATATCATACGTAGCCATTTTCTATTGATATTATTTTCTGGAAAAAGTTTCCCGCCTCTGCCTGGTAAAGCGGCCATGTTTTTTTCTGGTGTGCGTATGTACTCCATATTGGCGGTAAACTGGCCTCATAAATTTTCGTTTTCATTGCCATTGGTCATACGGACCTTATCAGAGGTGTGCGAGAGTAAAAGGATCGCATGAGAAGAGAGTGTCGAAAAGATGAAGTATTACCATAACAAAAAGGGTTTAGGCAAGTGTACTGCATGAAATATTTAATTAAAAGAACTAACATACAAGTAAACAATGGTTTACAATACAATGATATTTGAACGCAGTTATGCAGACAGCAGCCAGCTATAGAAAAGTGAAACTGAGATAATAGCACCTTTGCGAAAAGAGTGAATAAACAAATCTATACAACAGTTGAATTTTTTTTGACTTTAACAAATGATAAACAAGGAATTCATTACATTTATTTTTACATTTCAAACAAGAATTTATTATGTGTTTGACCAGTTTGAATGATTTTTTTAAATTCGTTAAAATTTTCTAGTGCTGTGGGTGTTTTCTGCAATTTGAGAAACGCCATTTTTGTGGTGGACACCATTTTCAGAAGGTGATTAAAACAATTTTTTGTATGAAAACGGTCTGGCTGTTTTTAGCAAGACATATAATTGACTTTACTACACCCGATAACATCAATATCTCATTTTTTCAAAATTGTGGACTGTCTGCTTTCTGCATAACTGCGTTCATTTGTCTTTCAAAAAACAAGAAAAAAAAGAGAGAACGTAAAAAAAATACTGAATTTTAGAAAAAAAATATCAGTACGAACATGATCACAATACAAGAAGTAATAATGATTCTTGCTGGATGTCAAAAATAAAATATAAAAAATAAGGAATAATTTAAAAAATATATATTTATAGACGACAACCATGAAGTTTCGCATAAATAAATTGGCCATGTTTTTATGAAAGTATGTATGTGTATGCGCATGGGTGTATGTACGTGTGTGTGTATGTATATGTGTAGTTATGTGTATATATATATTTATATGTGTGTATGTCTGAATGTATATGAATCAAAATATTTTGTTTGTCTGTGCTCTATATTAATTTGTTAAGTATTATAATATATTAACATGTAATTGCCTAGCTTGGAACGGGGTATGTACCCTAGTTAGCTGGGCAAAGTGAACATGGAATTGTATTTTGATAAAAAGTGTGAATAAATAAATATAAATATTTTTTAATTAATTCTCTTTTTTTTAACGTGGATAAGTGACATGTAATGCGGTTTTCTTGAATCGAAAATCCATTGGTTTTTCAATATAGCATCAGTAATACGACGTTAACTCTTGTAAAGAAAATAAATGGTCTAGGTGTCATCTTTGATGATAAATTAATTTTTTTTACCCATATGAATGAGATGGTAAGTTTGTTGATGCATTAAAAATATTATACATGGCCCTAGTAAGAAGCAAGTTAGAATATGGGTTCTCAGTTTGGTCTCCTCATTATGTTACCCATACAAACAGCGTGGAGAAGGTCCAACACAAGTTTTTAAGATTTATGAATTTCACATTAAACATTCCAACTGAAGAGCTTAACTATAAATATTCAATGAAGCAATTTAAATTAATATGTATCAGTGATAGAAAGGAAATTTCAGATTTAGTGCTGTTTTTCAAGTTATTAAATAATGTTCTTGGCAGCTCCGAACTTTTAAATTGTGTGAATGTTTATGTCAGACAGCGTGGGACGAGACTAAATACTTCTTTTGCTATTGATTTGCATGGTTCAAACTATGCTAAATACTCACCTATTCCACGGCTCCACATGTTAGCAAACAAACATGGAAACTTAGATTTATTTCATTTATATTTATACCAATTAAAATCCTTACTTTTTGATCACTTCTTTTCTGAATTATAAAAATAAACTAACTGTTATACTTGTTTTACTGTTTATGCTATAATACACCGTCTCTGTTAAGCTAAGGTTTCCTAGGACAGCGGTGCCCGTATCTTAACGGCCGTAGTGAACAGTGATTCGGCGGACAGCCGTCGTAACGGTGACCAGAGAGTGGCTTTATTTTTTAACGGTGTTATCAACACCGTTTTCCTAGGAAATCATTCTCTAGTCACCATTACGACGGCTGTCCACCGCATCACAGCTCACTACGGCCGTAAAGATACGGGCACCGCTGTCCTAGGAAACCCTAGTTTTACTTCAATACTTTTTATATTTAAACTCTTTATTCATTGTTAATTTTCTGCATACCTGTGTTATAATTTCTTATTTCATTTTCTTTTATTATTTCTTTATTTTCTGCTGATTTGTTTCATGTATCTATATTTTTTTTACTGTGTTCAGGTGTTTTGTTTCCTTATAATTGTTTTTCAATATTATTTTATACTTTGTCAAAGGCGGAAGCCGTCGAAATAAATAAATAAATCGGACTCCCATTTCGTAACGTCGTCTAGAGAGTGGTTTCCTAGGGAAACGGTGTTAAATGGTGTTGATAACACCGTTAAAAAATAAAACCACTCTCTAGCCACCTCTACGACAGCTGTCCACCGCATCACCGTTCACTACGGCCGTAAAGATACGGGCACCGCTGTCCTAGGAAACCCTAGCTGTAACGCACACGTCCCGATCTACTGGTTGTAAGGCAGTGGAGGCTAGGCGATTTTGTTCATTCGTCAAGGCCGGAGATGTCCTCAGAAGGGCCTCTTACTTCAGGTTGAAGTTGCCGGTTCGCCGTGGTCAGGAATCCGTATGGAGAGAAGTCCAAAATCCAAGTCCAGGGTGAATCGAAGGTGTCAAGCAAAGTGAAGTAGAATCGAGTAGAAAGCCAGGTCGGGGAGTAGCGAGTAGAGATGAGTGAAAGCCAAACGTTAGAGAAGAAGTGATCGTTTATTTTTAATAGTACATGTTATATGCTGTTCGCGCTACGTGCCCCACCATTCACCCCGCCGAGCGGGCCTAGCAGTCGCATGCTGCGCGGAGAGAGAGAGAGCGACAGAGAAGGCCGCCCGCCCGCTCTATCTGTCTCCCTCCCTCCACGTATAAAAGCACTACTCCCTCCAGTTTTCACGGCATTCTTGCGGCGGTAGCGTAGCGCGAAACAATGAACTTTCAAAAATATACTTAAACTAATTTACAAACTAAATGCCTCGGTATGGAAAAGGCCACCCCCGAAAGTGACATATACCAGTCTTTATTGGAGGGGCAGCTCATTTCTAACACACACCGAGATCCCCAATTCTAAACACTTAGTCTAGCGCAGTGGCGGTCGTGTGCCGCTTTCCGTATTGACGTCCGTAACAGTCCACCTTAGTATCATTTAATCATCCGCCACAATAAGACCTCGCGTAATGAATAGCGCGTTTATTTTGTTGAACGTGTGTTGCATCATAGACTTTGTTTCCACCAACCACCAGTAGTTAGCTCCAAATCGAAGGCCTGTCTTAGTGTTGGTGCCACTCGCAATTGACCAGTCAGACCACCGCAATTCCATCAAGAACGAACCAGGTTGGTGGCATCCATTCATAATCAATCTCATTCATTGGGGTTGTGACCAATTGACACTGCTAGTATTCTAGTATACTGCTTCTATCTCATACGCAGAACTGTATTCATCATTTACCAGGACATCGCCAGAACACAGGCAAAAGGGATAGAAAAACGGCGGCCTCCGTGGTGTAGTGGTCAAGACGCTTGATTCACGCACGGAAGGTTCCGGGTTCGATTCCCGGTGAAAACACAAAGATTAAAATGTGATTTTTCTCAAGCCTGGGTGCTCTGATGTAATTCACCACTGTAATTAGGCCTCCTGGCCTGTTGTGGGGCAAAAAAAAAAAAAGTAAAAATGTTTAGATATACAATTGTAAAGCGCCCTTGAGGTGATTTTTTAACAAAAAAACATAAATAAAAAAATTTAAAAAAAAATTAAAAAACTGGCCTCCATTCAAAGAAACGTAACATGATTTTGGTTACTTTACAGGAAAGACCAAAAACAGATTAAAAAATAAGTAAATAATGCACGTTTTTTTAAAAGTATGTTTAAAAATGAGTTTAATTTTTATTATTTTATTTATCTTTTTTTGATAACTTCTGTAAAGTAGACAAAATCAAGATACGTTTCTCTGACTCTAAGGGGCCGAAATGTAAATACGTTATTAGTTATAATAATGAAATATTCCAATGATAATGTACAAGAAATTATGGTTACCCAATTAGTTTAAGTTGTAACAATAATTTGTCACCAGGCAACAGCGCAATGAACTGTGATAAATGTTATTTGTGCATCATTTATTATTGTATATTCATAATATTACGCAGTACGCAGTAATTTGTAGTTTGCATCCGTTGTGTGGAGCCCACAGTGCATAACAAACATAGAAAGGATTAAAAATGTTTAACGAAAAAAATTTTAATACCTAGATTATAAAAACAATAAAACGCTTTGTACTTACAGCCAATCTGCCAAACAAAATGGATTTTTTACCCTTAAAAATAGACGCACTGTATCTGAATTATGCTATTTACACAAATTATTAAATAATAAAGTAGACTCTTTTAACCTACTCTCCAAAATTAATCTTAATGTTCCCCTTCGCGTGACAAGAAATAAGTATTTATTCCATCTGCCAGTCTGTAGCACTAACTATGCACAACACTCTTTCCTCTATCGTTCTTGCTCTTACTATAATGTTTTTTTTTTCATATATTGATATATTTTATATGCCCCTTAATTTATTTAAAAATAAATTTAGACTTATTATTTCCGGCTGCGATACGATCCCACTTACTATTTAATGATGCACACACCTGAACACTTACTCCCACACTAATACACATAAACACACATCTACAGTTATACCCGTATGCAGAGACAAAACTTAAGGTGAGGAAAGTACATTCTAATCTCAAACGCGAAAAATAACCCGAAGGTGAAAACAATAGAATGTACTTTCCTCGCCTTAAGTTTTGTCTCTGCATACGGGTATTACTCTCATACAAATACACATAAACACATCCCTTAGTTGTAACATAATTTAATGATATGAATGATTTTTATTTAGAAACTTTGCTGGTCTGTCTTTAAACTGTATAAAAAAAATGTTATTGCATTATTGTCGACTGTTTGTTTCTTTAAAATAAATAAATAAATAATTTATTTTTTTTAATTCCCCTCGATGGGATTTCGTGCAAGGAAAAGATTTCTGTTATTATTTTTTTTTAATATATTTTATTACCAATGTATTTATGTTACATTTAATTTAGAAGAAAATCCCAACTCCATGGAACCAAAGTCCTGGGTTGAGTTGGGACGAATATACGTACAACACTTTAACAATATCACCATATATATGATTTTTCAAGGCCAGACCGCGGAACTTCAGAGGAACATTCCTTACGGTAAGCTTTAAAAAAAATCTTAATTTTTTTTCCAAAAAGTCAATTAAAAAAATAAAATACTTTAATCTCAAAATGCAGTAAATCTTCAATTTTTTGAACTAGCATCCCTTCCACAAACCCCTACCCCTCCAACAAATTTTTGAGATAAAACCGTATTTGACCAATAAAGCTATACGCACCAGACGCGGACAAGTGAAGCGTCTGGGTAGGAGAGAGGTAGGGGTATGTGGAGGCACTGCTTGTCCGAGAAATTAAGGGTTCACTACATTTTGAGATATTTTTTTTTAAATGACTTTTTGGAACTTTTTTATTAGGATTTTTTTTAAAGCTTACAACGAGGAATTTTTCTCTGAAGTTTCGCGGTCTCGCCCCGAAAAAGCGTGTATATAATATATATAAAAAATACATAAACAAACAAACAAACAAACCATCAAGCCGTTTCGCCATAAGGGTAAGCAGAGAGGATAGAACGCCACAACACTCTATCTTTGCATACAGATCTCGCTTCCTCTACATTCATACATCTTCTAATGCACGCGCGCCGATTATTCTGACTTTTGACATGTCCATCTTTAAGTATTTGTTGGATTTGGTCATGCCATGTCTTTCTCGGCCTTCCTCTATTTCTGCATCCACCAACATTCGCATTGTAAATATTCTTAGCCGTTCTTTCGCTGTCCATTCATTCTACATGTCCAAACTAGCGCAAAGCTCCTTTCTTGATTTTGTCGATAATGCTTGTCTCGGCCTTACATAATGTACGGATCTCAACATTTGTGCATCTATCGTACATAGTTTTACCACACATTCGCCTGAGAGATCGCATTTTGACAGCATTCGGCCTACTTTCATCCCTGTTTTTCCAAGTCCATACTTCGCTCCCATTCATCAGGAACGGGACCAGGACTCCGTTGTGAACTGCCAATTTCGCCTCTTGTGACAAACATTTATTTGCCAAGGTCGATTAAAGTGCACCGTTCACTCTGTTCACGGCACTCACCCCCCTTTCAATACCTTTCTCAGTCATTCCATCCCTAGTGAACATACTGCCCAGATACACAATTTCCTCAAAAAATACATGGCATATTTATATAAAAGAAACATGCAATAAATAAAAAAAACATTTGAAGTTCATGAAAGAAATGTAATTGAAATAATCTACCTCAAATATTTGAAAAACTATCAGAGAGTTTCTCACTCAAATTGCTCCCCCTAAGAAAAATCCAGTCCTGAAACTATTTTTTTTAAATAGATTTTGCCCTTGAGAGCATAACACGCTTTTCCAAAATATTGAACACTCTTGGTGCGATAAAGGAGAGGTATAACCACATCGTATATTGTGTGTTTATAACATTATACGATGAAGAAAGTATTCGGCAAAATAACGATATCGTTCGTGCTAAAGTTCCCGATTCTTCCAGCTTGTTCCTGGAACCCTTAATTTGACCACCATTTGAAATTCGCCGACGATATTCGGCCCTTTGAGATCAAAGATAACGAGGAATGTATGTAAGTACTGGCGAAATGATCCAAACTGGACTGATTCTGGTTTATGGGAGATATTATCTCGTATTCTTGAGCACCTGTGCAGAATTTCGCTTTTCACCTAAATCTAGATTGAATAATCCCTTTTGATTTATTCAACGACCCTCCCCAGTGCTGTAAATTATTGCGATTTTATTTATTAAGTGGCTAATGTCTTTGACAAATAAAAATAAAAATCACAACCAAAAATACGCAACACTTGTGCCAAGAAACTAAATATCTGTACAGTAAGGTGGCAAATATAGAAAAATATTGAGTATTAGTGTAAATAAAATAAATAATAAGGCAAACAATATGAATTCGTCCTCATGATGTAGTGTTCAGTGCTTTTTTCTACCATGCAAGAGGTCTCGGGTTTGATTCCGGACATGATTGATAAGAAATATTTATTATAATATTTATTAGGAATATCGTTTTGGTAACATTGAAAATGATTACGGCGCATCGTTGATCAATTTTAATATAGAATCACTACAAAAAAGGCGCCTTAGATATGATTTAATTTTTCTTTTCAAAATTCTCAATAACATAGTTGATTCGCCGTATCTTTTACAAAATATTGGTTTCCGTTGTCCTCTTCGCTATACTAGATTAAATTCCCTTTTTTATGTACCAACTTGTAAAAACAATTATACCTCGAATTCATTCATTAGACGTACCTGTAGAAATTATAACGGACTCAGTATTGATGTAGACATTTTTAACTGCACGTTGCATTTGTACAGAAAATTTCTTCATGGGGTCGATTATTTGGGATAGTTGCTGAATGTACATCTTGAGTGGTTTATGCTATATCTTTATCTTTATCTTTTTAATTTATGAAAACTTAATTGGTCTTTTTATGTTAAAAAATTGTTGTTTTTAGTACTTATTTTTATGACTGTATGTTTTCTAAATAAAATAAAATAAAAAAAAATAAAATTTAAAATGGTGTTTATAATAACCAGAATATTTATGGTCCCCGTACTGGCGTCTGAGGCGTAAGACTGACATCTTACCTTTGTGTTTACCTCTTTGTTCTAATTATCAAAGCACTCTCTTAATACCCATCCACAATTCATCTTTCTTCTCTAACTCATTGGCCCTTTTCACACATGCCACGCAAATCCACCCGGCGCGGTAAGTTTACTGGGTTCACCCTACAAAAGGCGACACAAGCGTCACACTTGGGAGAACCCGGTAAAATTACCGCGCCGCGCCGGGTGGATTTGCATGGCATGTGTGAAAAGGGCCATATAACGTCCATGCGGCTCGACTGTGGAATAATTTCCCATCCACCATCAAAGATGTTACTAAAGTATGTCTGCTTAAATCAGGTCTGAAAAAACGTCTCATTCCACTTCCTTAATCTCTCCTCCTTTCCTCTTTCCAATTTTTTTCTTTTTTCCCATTAGCAAAAGTGATTTAAGGTAATTTATTTACTTATTTATTTATTTATTTATTTATTAACGGACATTGTCCATGTAAACAATTAATAGGGTTTAAATATTACAATAAAAGAGTAGTTTAAAACATTTAAAGAAAAAAAAAAGAAGCATTGACAAACATAAGGGACATCGAGACAAGATCTGGACTATTTATTTAGTGCTCGTTTAAATCGTTGTAAACTTAAACCAAAAAAGTCCAGATCCTGTCTTGAGTTAACAATACGACAAAGGCGGGTCATTGGAGAATTTAGGCCATAGTTTGTTCTATGCTGATCGATGAACAGTACTTCATTGTTTCTCAATCTACGAGTCGGAATATTGAATTTTACTTGTCCCAGTAATGATGGAACATCGATTATACCATTTAGTATGCCGAACATATATATGGAGTCAATATTAGTTCTACGTTTTTGTAGACTAGAAATATTTAACATTGACTCTATTTCAGCATAAGAATAATTATCTCTCTCTAGTCCAAGCATCCACGCTATTTTTCGAAGCAAGCGGTGTTGGACTGATTCAATGTGATTTATGCGATTGACATATAATGGAGACCAGACCACTGAGGCATATTCAAGAAGAGGGCGAACAGTTGAGCAATAAAGAGTTTTGATTGTACGGACATTAGTAAAATCAGAGGATATTCTGTTAATGAAGCCAAGTAATTTCAGTGATTTATTTACTGTATTATCTATATGCTCGTTGTATGTCAGTTTATAGTCCAAAACAACTCCTAAACAAATACAGTTATTTCTATTTTTTTATATCTTTAGCTTTTGTATTTTTACTTTCTATTGAATATGTCATTGCAGCAGCAAGGCTTATTACGGGAGTAAAAAAATATTCTCACATCTCACGACATCTTCGAGACTTGCACTGGTTAAAAAGCCCAGAGAGAATATTCATGAAATGCCTCCAAAATACCTATCGGACCTTTGTATTAGGTAAATACATGTCAAAGAAAATCTACTCTTAGGTCAGCATTTGATTCCGGAAGAGGAAAACTTGTCGAAATCCGGCGCTCTCCAAACACTAGATTTGGAGATCGTGCTTTTGCCGCCGCCGGCCCCTCTGCCTGGAACCAATTGCCTTCAAACTTACGAATCATCGACAGTCCCAGTCAGTTCAGATCCCAACTAAAATCCCACTTCTTTAGACTATCATACCCTCAATTTTAAATCTGGAAATATAATATATCACTTTAGTTAAGTTAGAATGTAATTTTAGGTATACAAAAAATGCGCTACATAAATCAGCCAAATATGATTATTATTATTATGTTTTGTAACATGAATTACAAAAATATTTTAGTTTATTTTATTGGTTAGTTAGAAGAAATCGCCATTTGGCAATAAGCCAATATCTACAATTAACACTGTAAAAAAAAAAATTCAAAAATTTCAAAAAATTATTAAGAAACGCTGCAATTGGTGTACAAATGCAGTGCCCTATGCACCATAAGTGTTAAAAGAAAATGATAATTATGATAATGATAAATAAAATAATAAAAATTAGTAGTCATTATTTTTTAATAAAGGTAGCAAACGTAATATATATTTATTATTTTTATTTCCTATTTTTATCAAAGTTAGATCTTAATTTTTTTTTTTGATTACTTCAAACATTTGGAAGTAATCAAAACATTATTTATTATATGTATAGTGGCTAGTGTAGTTTGAATAAATTATAAGTTAAATATTTCGAGGATAAATAATACTGTTTTTATTCATCCCAAACCTCAGCAATGACGCCAATATTATTTTTTCCTTATTTGAATATTCTTGTGAGCATAAAATAGATAACAATAATGATTATTATTTTCATATTGATGCCATAGAACGTTTTGCGATTAAGACGCTTATAAAAAACAAAGGATGATGTTGTAATTAATGACAAAGGGCAGGTATTGTAAAAATAATAAAACAAAAAATATTTATTTTCTGATTAAAGAGACCTCCGTGGTGCAACGGCAAAGATACTTATCTTACACGGAAGGTTCCGGGTTCGATTTCTAGTGAGAATTCAAAAGTATAAATGTGATTTTTCTCAAGTAATTTACCTCATTGACAGGGAAATATCACGTACTACAAATATCGATAAAAATATATTAAATTGATTTAGAATAATTCATTGTATTTTTAAAATCAATATAGATATTGTGGAGAAATGTTCTTACATAACTGTTAAAAATAAAATATTAAAAAATAAAAATCTAAATTTATTTCAACAGAGAGGTAAAACATTTTTGAGAAGGGAATATAGAAGTCTAGGCATTAACAGGGCTTATGACTTGTCATTGGCTGGTATAAGTGGCCACTTTAAACACTGTGTAACATTCACCATTCTGCCCATGTTTGAACATCCACATTTCCTTAAATTTAAATATGAATAACTCCCTAGGGAGGAAATCCAGCTAGTCTGCAAGCATATGGACATACTCAAATATTGTTGAAAACATATGTCACTAGAAAAATGCAACATGTTTGGCATTTATTTATTTGACACTTTATATACATATACAATAAATATACATATAAGGGCGGGCATATTGTCTTAAGGCAATTTCTTCCTACCTACCCAAAACGTTCAGTTTGAGAAAATTATAAATACATGGACATATTGAATCTTACAATTTTATGCAAAAATTGAAAGCAAAGATTAACAAAAATAAATATATATATAAAAAAAATATATAAAAAATTACACTATATTATGAAGAGAGGAGAGGGGATGGGAAGGAAAGAAAAAGGATAAAGGAACAATTTAAATATTTAGATAGTGACATTTCAATCTTGACTTAAATGTAAATAATGAAGGGGCGTCTCTTACATTAGTGGGTAGATTATTCCACAATCGAGCGGCTACTACTGTGAAAGAGGAGGCAAAAAAATTAGAGCGATGACAGGGTATTAAAAGGGTTCTCTCGTTACTAGAACGAAGAGATAGTCCGTGTTGTGAAAGTGGCATTGACAGGTGTGACGTCAAAATTCGTGACGGTGCTATGTATAAAATTTAATGGTTTGGAACAAAGTTGAAAATTGACATAAATCGTGACGTTGTAATGATAGTTTTTGCGGGAATTCAAAATTACAAATTTTAAAATATTTTTCATGCTACTGATAAGTAACAATTTTTTTTAACTAGACAGTATTTCATAGACCTTTATAACAATAAAATGTTTAAAATATATATATATATATCTATATCCCTATTGGGCCTTTTAGCCTGTTAGGTGCAAAAAATATACCTAGTTATTCTCAGTAAAAAATCTACAAAACAGAAATGAAGTGGCAATAAGCCTGTCTTAGGGTGTAGTGTTTGGCATATTTACCTACCATGCTTAAAGTCCCGGGTTCGATTCCTGAAAAAAACAAATATTTTTTGTTTAAAAGTGGATTGCAATATTTCATATTTCACTGGCGCTTGAAGCGTGACACTGATCACCTCACCTTCATGAATCAGTTGTTCAAGACACGCTGCATTTGGTGTACCATTGCAATGCCCAATGCACCACTGGGCACGGATAGGACAATGGTGATTATTTCTTGAATTCTTTCGTTGATTGATTTTTATGAAGTACTTAATTATGCCATAATAATCGTAGGTATCCGTTGATACCAGCCTCTCCATCCAGAGCTCCGTGTCCAAAAAGAACCTGGCCAGTAGCAGCAAAGGTTTGCAGAAATAATCAAAGGTGGGGAAAAAGCAACAGAACATGAAACTGTCAAAACTAAAATTATTAACAAGATGAACTATAGTGAGGATATTATCATGATGAGGGAGCTAAGAAATAGAGCAGGAGACTGAGAGCTGATACTGAAAGGAAAATAGAGGATGAAGCTTTCGGAGATGGTATAATATCTGCTTCTGATCTGAGGAAGGAACTAATTGAAGCACTTTCTGGAGCTAAACGCGTTATTTACAAAAAGGATCTTACTTCAGATACGCACGATGGAGACTGTAGTAAGCTAAGAAGTTCACTTTTAAGTTGACTGAATATGTTCTCGCTGCTTCTTGGCAGATGGTGTTGTATTAACCTTTTTATACTGGCAATACTACAGCTAACTTTATCGTGAAGCTCCACCATTAGGCTTGAAATGACTGTGTATGTTATTCCGCTGAAGTGTAAACAACATACTTTACCTATGTACGCTATCGTTAAACATGTTGAATTTCGTGCCAAAGAAAGAATTTTACTGCATTAGTTTTTTTCAAAAACAATCTGCAGCTGAAGCCTATAAGATTCTTGTCAAAACTTATTGAGACCATGTTATGTCAGAAATAATGATTTTGACGCTCTGGCGCACCGAAAACGTGTGAAGACGAAGAATTGGAAGCATTACTCGATGAAGACTCGCGTAAGACGCAAAATGAACTTGCAGAATCATAAGGAGTTGATCACTTAACAGTTTTCAAACGTTTTTTTAATTGGGAATGATTTTAAAGCAAGGAAACTGGTTTGAAGACGAAGAATTTGAAGAATTACTCGACGAAGACCCATGTAAGACGCTAAATGAACTTGCAGAATCATTAAGAGTTGATCACTCAACAGTTTCAAAACGTTTTTTTTACTAGGATTGATTGAAAGGCATGGAAATTGGGTGCCGTACAAATTGAAGCCGACAGACGTCGAACGAAAAACAGTGAAAAATTGTTCAAGTCCCCAATATACAAGGGTAGGTTGAAAATTAATGCACACATGCTTGTAGAACGCGAACGAAATGACCTTCAGAAGCGCACCAGGTGGTATGTGGAAGTAAGTTATGTCTACTGTAAGTCAACGGGTAGTAAATTTCGTGGTTGCTAGCCTGGAAAAGCTATAATTGCTGATGAAACACGCATCGGACGTCCGATCACTGACACGGACGATAAACATCGCAAACCCGTAGACGATCTGATTCAAAATGACCGACGACTCACTCAAAAGCATATTGGAATACCCAATTAACGTGTCGGCTTCATTATTGAACAATTGGGATACCACGAAATCTGTGTATGATGGGTACCACGCTGTCTCAGAGACGAAAACAGCATCGATTGGAATACTGCGAACAACTGTTGCAGCGCTACCGTGACTAGAGATGCAAGGCGGTAAAATTACCGCCGTTTTTTTTTTATGAAAATTTTATCAGATTTTGG
The DNA here is from genome assembly GCF_059751315.1 of Micrasema longulum. Lineage (NCBI taxonomy): Eukaryota > Metazoa > Arthropoda > Insecta > Trichoptera > Brachycentridae > Micrasema > Micrasema longulum. The sequence goes on from NW_028278256.1 coordinate 78,947, forward strand.
TAAAATATGGTATTTTTCAGTCTTTTGCGGTAATTTTCGGTAAAAACGAATATGACGTACTGATTTTTCTTTTTCGAAGATATAACAAATACGAATAGCTTTGTTTTAGGACACATCGCATGATAGTGAAAACCAGGTTTAGATCCACCGAGAAGGTTGTCAAGATTTATTATAAGTATGGGACGTTCAAGGTCATTCGGTTTTTATTTTAATTTTTTTGACAAAAAAGGTTATTATGTTTTGAAACTCATGTTGTTTTGAGATCGGTGGACATAGGGTCCTTAGTAAAACCTTAAGTTTGCGACCTTGAACGGCGTTTAACGTGTCCTAAAACAAAGCTACTCATTTTTTTATATCTCCGATAAAAGACATTAGTACATTATATTCGTTTTTTTCCGAAAATTACAGTAAAAAACCGTAAATTAATGTATTTTACCCCTCCTTTTGGTAAAATTACATAATTTTACATCCATAACCGTGACACACCCTCTTTACTCCCCCGATCTTACGCCTTGTGATATCCTCTACTCAAGAGACTTGAGGGTAATCATTATACCTCGGATGATGAGGTGAAGGCAGATAGCAATTCCTGGATTCGAGAAAAGTCGGAAGAATTTTTCAATGGTGGAACGAAAAAACTTTTTACACCTTGGAAGACATGTGTAAGGCTGAACGGTGACTGTTAAAAAATAAATATATAATTTTGAAGCTTGAAAATTGTACTTGAATGTACTGTGTGCCCGATCCTCTTATTTGTTATTTTTTCGTGTTCTCAAGCATGTGTGCATTAGTTGTTAGCTTACCTTTGTATTAAACGTATTGAAATATTAGGGATATTTAAATCTACTGGGCGGACAGAGTCCGAAACGACGTCGTTCTCCGACGATTGGAAAAAAAAGACAGGTACTGACTACCATTAAGAAAAGAAAACTTAAGAACTTCGGGCATGTGATGAGAGGTGAACAATATAGCATTCTACAAGTCATCCTACAGAGAAGGATTGATGGAAGACGCAGTGCAGGAAGAAGGCGCAACTCTTGGCCGAAGAACTTGCGTGACTGGTTCCATCGCAGCACTCGGTCCTTGTTCAAGGCGGCTGCCAACAAAGTCAGAATGGCTGCAATGATATCCAACCTCCATCGGGGAGAGGACGATAAGAAGAATTATCCAATAATTACATGAGAGGACTAAATAAATTTAATATTAGCGCATAGTTCAACACTGACTTTTATTTTTAAAATATAAACAGGTCACGACATGGAATAAAAAACTTGATTTGAACTTCATATAACCTCAAAATAAAATGTAAATGACCCTTTGAAGACACTTTTACCTAAATTCATCCTAATAATAATAATGTAATAGAACGAGCGCCTAATTGATGATATATTCAACGGTCAATCATGATGTTCTGATGATTATCATAAATCTGGTGTATTGTATTATAATAATTCTGTTTATTCTTTGTATTAAACTTTACTATACACAAATAATAGGTTAATTAGAATAAAAATAAATTTAAAACATTTAAGTTTGTAAGTGAAAATTCTTGATGGAAGTTCATTGTAATTTATTATATAAATAAAAGACGAGTGATACTTTAATCCACAAATTTGGAATAACCGGTTACCGGTTTCATCGCTTTCGCGACATCTTCGAGACTGGTATCTTCATTAAGGAGTTTGATAATGATTATTAAGATAAAAATAACTTTATTTTATTTACTTTCATGTAATTTTGATAACAAAATCCTTACCTTTGTTTTGTATAAATACATTGAACTCCTTAATAAAGATACCAGTCTCGAAGATGTCGCGAAAGCGATGAAACCGGTCACTGGATATTCCAAATTTGTGGATTAAAGTATCACTCGTCTTTTATTTATATAATAAATAAATAAATTTTGTTTTCAATTAGGTAATCAGCGTGTATATAAATTAAATAAAAAATACAGATATGCAACATATCCCTTTCAGACCTGAATTAATTCCTGTGGATATAAAAAAAATATTATTAGTTCTGTCTATACTACGGGAATTATTTGAAATTTGTGTTTTTTTTTTTTTCTACTTGACAAATTATTTATCATTTTTCTCATAAACCATGGGTCTCAAATTTATATTCAACCTACGAAATTCAGTGTTTTACTATCTTGCAATATTATTCGGTTAATTTAATTTAATTTAATGAAATATGTTTATTAAAACTTACCTTACAAATCATTTATAAGCACAATAGGAATTTGCTCCAAATCAAACAAACCAGTCAGACGCCAGCTAGCTGTCAATGTTAAAAACGAACTTTTCTGTGTAATGCCGATTACCGATGTTTACAAAAAAAAATAGAGAAGTACTTAGGGGTTCTTGTCTATTTGAATGAACATGCGGGCTGATTGGGATATACCGTATTTTACGGACGATAAGATGCATCGGATCATAAGACTCACCCCAATTCTGTTTGAATTTTCAGAGTAAAAAGTGTGTGTTTAAAATTTTTAATAACAAAATACATATTCTTATTTTAAAATATTCAAGGGATGCGCCACATCCACAATATGGATGGACGGAACGCGCCTGCTTTTGACATATATTTTTTAGTACAAATGTTTGACCGACTCTTCTTTTGACCAATCTGTTTTTAGGCTTGCTGGAAGATATTGCTTTTTTTATTTTCTGATTTGTGTAATACGACAAAACCCAAAATATTGACGATAAAACCAGCTCGATATTCTATAGGGAAATAAGTAAAAATCTTAAACTTTGGAGTTAGTGATTCTAGATGGTAAAGAAACACCCCCTTTCCATATTTCAATAAGAAATAAGCCAAATTTGACTAGGGAACATTATCATTAATGTAAAAGTAGTTAGTAAAGTTATTAAAAAAATAATTAAAAAATCAATGCAGTTACTCAAAATGAGGTATTTTGAGTTATTTTCCTATTGAACTAGGGTATTGAGCTGGTCCAAGAAGAAGTATACAAATTTAAAATTATTTTCAGGTGTTGCCTAATAAGCAGGTATGTAAGTTAAATAATTAAGTCAGAATCTCACACGCATCCATAAAGGATTTAGCTCTTCAACTTCACAAAGAGCAACATATGGAAGAATTGAAGGAATATATTATATCATCAAACATTGGCAAAATGGTGAATGTTACTCAGTGTGTAAAGCGGCCACTTAAACCAGCCAACGACAGCCCTGTAAATGCCTAGAATTATATATTATTTTCTATAAAACTTTCTTCAACTCTGTTGTATTATATTCACGAGTAATATAGTAATGGCCAACACATGTTTTAATTCGAATTATTAAAATGTATTTTTAGTTTTTTACTGATTTAATTTTTTTAGATCCTCGTGACTTTTTAATTTATTTTTACTACGTATTTTTTTTTATCATATCTTTTACTTTATTTTTTAATGTTTTTTTCTTTCTTTCTACTCGGTATTTTGTTACATTTTTTACATATGCTTTTTGCTATACACACATATTCATTTTTTTACTAGGATTTTAAATATGTTTCTTACTATGTATTCTGTTTTTATTTCGCATTTTACTGAGTTTTAAAATATTTTAAAATACATTTTTAAATATTTTTAATGTTTTTTACTATGTTTTCACTACATTTATTACTTTATTTTTACTATGTTTTTGCTACATTTTTTACCACGTTATTGCTCCATTTTTTACTTTGTTTTTCACTTTTTCTCCATCTTTATAACTGTTTCTATATATTGATTACTGTTTTTTATATTTTTTTGACTATCTTAGAACGAGGTGAGTGGCCCTAGTTAGGGAGTCAAAGCAGCTTTGTATAAATTGTAATTTTCTGTATGTAATATAATATGATGATAAATAAATAAAATATGTAAAGTTTATATTTAAAGCACTAACTTTGTGGTTATTCATAATAATAAATTAAATAAAACAACTTTGTTTTTAACCACTAATTTTTATTTTTCACGGACCGGTTTCAAAGCAAACAAGTTCGTAAACCTTGACGATGAAGCTTGTTTGCTTTAAAACCGGTCGGTGAAAAATAAAAATTAGTGGTTAAAAACAAAGTTGTTTTATTTATTTTATTATTAAAATAAAATATGACTTAATCCGCACCTGATATTAGGTACAGAAGGCACTACGCCAATGTGCGGTTGGTATACTTCGAAATAAGGTCCACTTTTACTAAGTTACAAACTTATAAAATCTGACAGGTGTAATAATAAATTATTCTGCGGTCAAGCAATTTTGAATTACCAAATTCGTAGACAAACTTTTCCGTCACTGCCATCGGTGCTTTCAAAACGTGTCCGCCATTTTGAGATACGGTTCGTGGAGCAGTTTTCTCCAGAGGGACAGCTGTTGAAATGGAATCATGGATATTAATTATAATTAGCCAATAATCATAGCGATCGGTTACTTAAGGAAATTACCAAAAAAAAACTTTCTAACGCAACTGAAGCATTTCAGGACGGTCGTTTATTGTCTCGGCAATAATGGTAATATACACTGTTGACATCTTGTCGAACATTGGCCTTAACCCGGTTTGTAAGTCGTCGCTTTTAGCACAATATTTTTACACAATTGGAATCGTTGCTTGATGGGCCTACAGAATGTTAGTTAGGCCAGAAGAAACTATGAATAAAATTAGTGAGAACATAGTAATTTCAATGTCAAATACAAAACTGTGTACTTCACATAATTTGACATTTAATCAGTGTGGCCATATATGAAGCAAAGTGAAGTCGGGTGCAAAATAAGAATTATCTCCTTGTAAACAGTAGAAAACTTTTTTACTTCCTCTTCTTTTCTGACTGGATTTCATCCCCTCGGGAGTCATTCAGATTGACAAAGGAGGGGAATTAGCAATTAATAAACAAATGGAAGAAATGAAGAAATGTGGATGTTCAAACATAGGCAAAAATGGTGAATGTTACACAGTGTGTAAAGCGACCACTTAAACCAGCCCATAAGCCCTGTAGATGCCAAGACTTCCATATTCCCTTTTCTAAGGTATTCTCCATCCCTGTTGTAATTTGTTAACTATCAACGTGCTTAAAAACATGCTAGGCATTTGAGCGATCACAATGAACAATAATGAACTGCTTGAGTTATCGCAGTAATAAGCCAACGCGTGTGTAATTTGTAAGTCAACGCTCGAGTCGGTTTGTTTTTTGTTTTCCTCGTAAATAAATACAGTTCACTAGCGAAAAATCGGCGTTTGCTACAAAAAATAATACAACAGATTGCATTTGCCAAATAGTTAGGAGTAACTTTTACAAAAAAGTTCAAATTAAATTACGAATACCATAGCGACTGCTTTTCTTGATATTTTCATATTTGGCTTGTCAATCGCCGGCTAAATGCAATAAATAGCATGATAAATAATTAATTAATTAATTAATAAAACGAGTAGTTTTGGAATAGTTTCCATATTTACACCGGTGAAATTCAAATATGTGATTGCGCAGCAGGATTATACGTCGCGAAACGTAAATATTTTGACATTTAATATTAGGTGTTCATGGATGTTCCATTGTGATCGCGAATACGATAAACAGCCATGGTAAGAAATTGTTATCACGTCGCTTATTAGCACGTCGATAGTTATTTGTGATTAAGCACCAGAGTGGGTTTTATAACTCGACGACTCAAATATGTCAAAATAATAGTATTATGAAAATGAAATACTTCATCATCATTCCATGTCTGCTCCTTAGTTGGAGAATATGGTATCCACAAAGAGCTTCCATGCATCTCTATTGGCTGCCAACTTCTTTGCGTCCACCCAAGTCAGGTTCTCGTCCCGAAGATCTGACATAAACTGCCGACTAACAGTCTGCAATGGCGGCCTCCGTGGTGTAGTGGTCAAGACGCTTGACTCACGCACGGAAGGTTCCGGGTTCGATTCCCGGTGAGAACACAAAAAAAATAAAAATGTGATTTTTCTCAAGCCTGGTTGTTTTGTAATGTAATTCACCACTGTAATTGGGCCTCCTGGCCTGTTTTGGTGCAAAAAAAATAAATGTTTTTTTTTTTTTAATGAAATGGACGTCCACGACGTCGAGAACCTGATGCCTTGTAAAATAGGCAAGCGTGGTTAAAGCTCTCAATAGACATCCGCAGTATACGGCCTAGCCAACCGTATCGCCTTCGCTCAGCGACAGTTACCACCGGAATTTGCTGGGTCCGTTCTCTTATTACTTCATTCCTCACAAAGTCAAACCACCGCACACCTAAGATTCTTCTGAGACACCTATTCTCAAAACTCAGAATTTTGCGATTTTGGGCCCAAGTGAGATGCTACGATTCGTATCCGTAGAGGAGAATAGGTGTTATGCAAACGTTATATAGGCGGCATTGGGTTTTCACTTAGGAAATATCTGATCTTCAGACAGCCTTCATACTGTTGAATGTGGCGCCTGCTACTCCTAACCGCACTCCCAGTTCTTTTTGAAAGCTGCCATATTCTGAAAGATATATTTGTGACTCTCAACCCTTTCAGTGATTTGGTTGGACAGAGTCAGGGGATTTAGAGCATCAATGCACAAAGTATTACACAGTACATGGGTTTTTGCTAAATCGAGTTTTAAACCCATACATGCGGAGTACCTATTTAGCTGATCTACAGTGACCTGGGGTGGTATTCTGAACCACTCTCGTGGGCCTCTCTACCTCGTTAAAATCATTTTGGTATCCTGAACGAATCTCGTAATAGGTATCGTTAAAACCACGCATGCGCACAACATACAAATAAACTAACCTTGTAAATCTGGCAAACGTCAAACATGCGACCCGCGAGATGTTTTGTTTTTAAAAATGTATGTTTATTTTTTATTGTGGGCTACTAAATTGGCAATTAAATATATTGCGTCATCTGTAAAAACTCAAAAGACGCCATTATACAAATTACGACAAATTCATTTGTGCTCATAAATTGGAGGTTCGTAAGTTTTTTTTAATTTGTCTGGACATTTTTAGTCTTTGTCAAGAATAACGGAGTTAATACAGGTAAGTACTCGTAATTAATACATTGAATCAATTTAAACACGTAATATACTGTCAAAATATTAGTCAGATCGATTTGAGGTCTTTTTTCCTCGATCCAGATCTGGCACAGTTTGAGTATGTCAGTCGGTGTTGATTATATTTTAACACTAAATTCGTTTCTAATTTATATTAATTATTAATTTATATATACATAAATTATCGTACGAAACTCGGGATACACATTTAATGCATCTTAATCATGCTATAAAGGTTCCTAAAGATTGCCATATTGAAGCTAATTGAATGACAAGACGATGCATTGATTGATTGTTTAGTATTCCCAAAGACATACGGTCGGCTGTCAGCTTTTGTACTTTCTACTTTTGCGTAATTCACTATTTCACACATTTAAATAAATTTTGTTTTTTACAGATTTTTATCAATAATGCAGGTGCTCCCTCGGTTAACTAGTGATAACTATGTTAAGATAATGTGTTATGAGGAAAATAATGAATCAGGTCATTAAGGAAACTGACAAGGAAGGTGTGCCTACATTAAGACAATTTCAGTAGAATTGTAATATATGGAACGCAATAAGCAATATTGGATACTTGTGGGCTGAAATAAAAAATGAAAGGTTCCTGTAAACAATTATGCCCGCAAACGATGGATTTTATGAATTTTGAAGAAACTCTGGAAACTATCACAGATGATATAGTATAGGACTTCAACAATGAAGATGTTAATGAGTTAATTGAATATCACTCAGAACCTCTGTCAAATGAATGCTTATTTGCAACAACTGGTAAATGAAATACACAGTTAATGTAAGGAAAAAGCTGATAAAATTGTCTTTGACAGTAAAAAATATGAATGAAGCTTTATCTATTTTGAAAATTGGATACAGCATGTTATTATATAGAACTCTTTATCAAGAAAACAAAAAATATAGTAGTATTTAACTAAATCTTGACAAATTTATAAAGAAACCACCTGAAAGCACTTAAACCCACCTCATTAACTTAATTATATCGAAATTTAAAAATACATATTTTTTACATCCCTCGACTTTCGAACATTCAACATTCGCACACATTTTCAGGAAACAATTATACTCTACTATATATAAGTCTACTGTATTTCAATCCTTGGGACAAGATGTCACTCTAATGGTTAGTGATACTGTAATTATATGTCTGTATACTGATAACATAATGAATCATTACATGCAAGAACAATTTTTGCTCAAATTACAATTGTAGCTGTAAGGTTTAAATATCAAATCAAAATGCATATAAATTTTAAATCCTTATTTTCAGATTTGATGTCACAATCTCTGAATGTGTGAGTACAAAATGAACCTGTGCAAGATCTGTTTGTTTGATCCCATATTGTTGAAATATACTTATTCTTCTGACATTCTCAATTACTAAAAGGTGTCAAACCAAAAAATAAAGTAACTAATTATTTTCATTAAGGTTGTGTAAGGTATCTCATCATTTCCCTATCCTCACCGTGTGGTGCATAGGGCACTGCATCGGCGCATCAAATGCAGCATATTTCATCATCAGTTACATGAAGGTAAGGTGATCAATCTTACACTTCAGGTGCTATTCCAGGGACTGAAACATTGCAGTGAACGTTAAGAATAAATATTTTCTGTTGATCCTGCCAGGAATCGAACTTGGGACCTCAAGCACGGTCGGCAAACGCTCCGACTACTACCCTACGAGGCAGACATATCTCTACCCAATTTCCTTTTCCAGAATTTACATAAGAGTTGCCATAAAGCCGAAAACGCTCGTCCAGGGTTCTGCTTTCATTTTTTAAGCAGAACTGTTTCCTTTGTCAGTTTGGACACGGACAAAGGGTATGCAATATTATGTTTCCTAGAATTTGAGTTCATTGTTGGTTGCCATAAAGGGAATAATAGAGCATAATATATTTAATCAATTTATTCTAAATTTGTTGCAACAGAGAGGGAAAACATTTTTGAGAAGAGAATATGGAAGTATGGGCATTTACAGGGCTTATGACCAAATTGAATTTTATTAAACTATTTCTCCCTAGGGAGGAAATCCAGCCAGTCCACAAGTATTTGGACATACTCATAACATTGTTTTATTTATTTTCACTATGGTACCATATCCATAGTCTGTATTATTTTTTTTAAATGTTATGTTGAATATGCATATTGACATTTAAGATCGTTTTTATTTTATTTTTTATGGCTTACAAATAATGAACAATACAATAAATTGGTATAATATCAAAATTTGTTACGTTTAGAAATTTTTCATGAATTAAATGTGAACACAACATGCACAAATAATTAATAAAGTAAAAAAAAAAACTTTTTTTTAATCGACTAAATTTAATTTTTTGTAACTTTTTATAATTTTTATGTGTATTTTACATTTTTTTGGACTTTAATATTGTTATTTTAATTTCACTAGATTTTTTCCCCCTATGCTTATTATTATGGCATAACACGGCAACAGCCTAAAACAAATCAGTACATTAATATGTAAACTGTGAATCAATTGAGTTAAATTGGGTTGTGGTCCTATGACTATCGTCATGGACTCACGGTTCAAAGGTCCGTGGTTAGAATCCCATTCCATCCCAACTTGATTCCTATTTTTAATAGAGAGTTATTTACAGCTCGTCGAAAATGGCCCTCAAAATTAAATGTTTAAGTAAATCATAAGAACACAAATCTCTTTTAAAAAAATATATAAATATATAATGAATTTTTATACCGTAGAATAAATAAATGTAGGTAATCATCATCATCATTTCAATTCCGCACCTAATTGCATAGGGCACTGCATTGGTACACCAATCGCAGCGTATCTTGATATTTTTGTTACTTAAAGAAAAGATGATCAATCGTACGCTTGGGGTGCCAGTCAAGGGACTATGAAATATTGTACTGTAAAATCACCTTTTAAAATAAATATTTCATGTCTACCATGTCAGGAACTGAACCTGAGACCTCTTGCATGATAAGCAAACGCGTTGAGAGGATGTGAGAATACATTTTCTTGTAACAAAAGGTAATATAAATAAAAATAATTTCAAATGTACTGTTTTCGTAAAACTAACTAACTAAAACTAAAGTAAATACAATTCTTGGCCAGAGCCCTTATTTCTCCCGGTGAAAGTGATCACATTAAGGTTCCTTATATTTGAAATATGTGTTTAAATATTTATGTGTGAGATATGACTATATTTTAATTACGTGTGAAAAGGAAACTAAAACACCAAAATATTTTTTCAATAACAGTACTTGCACTGTAGTTTATAAGTTTTTAGGTATAAAATAATAAAAAAGAACTACAAAAAACTAACTAGAATTTAGCTAATGCTCTACATTTGTGAGAAAAGGTTTGAGTGTTTGATGTAGTTGTTGTAGACTCATTTCTGTAGTCCGCTTTTCTGCTCTGCCACATATTTACTCCTATTTTCTCAGATGATCATAAAGGTGTTAAAAATTGACACCAAATTGCAACATTTGATATTTCCTCTTTGCTAAAAATAAAAAAACAAAAAATTATATAATTTACAATACATTTTTAATTACATTTATTACAAAATGACATACTAAAATAAGCACTTAAAATAGTAAAATATATCTTATTTAGGTTAGTTGGAAGTTATTCATCAGGTATGTGTAAATATGTGTAAGCTGATTAATTCTAAATATTCAAAATGATATAAGCGATGTCATATGTAATGGTATAACTTTGTATTTTCCATATGGTGACAAATTTCCTTTTGTTAGGACATGCCAACGTGAGCTGTAGAGAAAATATTTAATATAATATGAATTTCAAACTAATACAAGATATTTTAATAGTACTTACTTTATTTAAAAAAAGTTCTTATGTACTTTGGCTCTTAATCTGTTTGGTAATAAAAAAACATTTGAAAAAATAACAAATTGGATATTATTTAAAGCAAATCTAATAAATAGTTTAATATGGAAATAAATGATGATTGATATTTAAATATACAAATGTATAATAACTGTGTAGGTAGTGATATTTCATTGTTTTTGCAACATCTTTAATACCCAGACTGGTATCTTAACGATAAAAATATATATATTACAATTTTTATAATAATAACTGAAGTATTGTATCCTTTTTATTTAGATTTATCTTTATAATAAAGATATCAGTCATAAAGGTGTAGCGACGAATCTTGCTACTGATTATTTCAGATTTGTGAATTTAAGTACCACTTATCTTTCATTTTTTAGTAAATTACAATTTAAAATGAGAATTTTCAAGAGTGCAAAAAAAACTTGAATTACTTAATAAACAATGTGTCCCACCTCCAAGCAGATGACGAATATATCCTATAGTTTGATATCCATATATTCCATTACAGCATAAATTTAAAGAGCCAATCGATATCATCCCTTCGAAAGATCCGCTTTACTGGTTTAATATAATCTGAAAAAATACACTTATAAAGGTTAAATTATTTACAGATGTTCTAAAACAGAATGAGATTTTTTTTAGAAGATAATATCATTAAAAGTCTAGACATTTATAGAGCTTACTATTTACTACTATTATTATTAATATTGATATAATATTTGTTTTAGTGCAAAGGTATATTTAAACACCACTATTCATAACATAAATTATATTATATTACAATAACCTTAATAATATTGTATCCTTTTTATAACACATGCTGTGAGCTATTATAAAGGGTGATGGGTTTAGCAAAATTAAATATCTTATGTGTATGCATGTCCAATTGTCTTTCATTGTTTCTTAATAAACATTTGTAATTTTTCACGTCTCTGAGGGAGTTTGTCGTTACAAGATTCTCTTACTTTTTTAACATATTATTTTCTGGATATTATGTATACCTGTGTTATTTTTATAACTACCTAATTTTACCTTTTTATTTTCATTATTTCTATATGTGTGAATTAAGATGTTCTATTTTGTAATGTACATATATATGAATAAATAAAATTGAAATACCACCACTAAACCACTAATAAAATAAATATTAATTATGAGGAAGACTAATGAACAAAGAAGACCAAAAAAGAGATGGCATGACCGAACCCAACAAATTATTTGAGAAAGATCTCATCAGTGGTACGGGCGGTACGGCAATACTTTGTAAGGCTCCCTCCCACTAGGCAGCCTGGCTGCGGCAGCTAATACTACATATGACGGCTTATTAGATACCGCACACTAGGCAGCCAAGAATTCCTGGCTGCGGCAGCCATTAGAACGCGTTTGACGTGCACGGCAGCCAACTGGCTGCCTGGAGCCAGAACGAGACAAAGCAAATGTATGTGACTGCCTCAGTCTCCGCGCACTTGTCGTAGCAGCCAGAAGTATTTTATGAAACGAATTGACTTTCGATACAGAAGATCCATAAAATAATTTTGAAATGAACCCTTTCAAGTAAAGGATGAATTCAATATCTTCTTTTTGGTTTGCGTTTCTTACGAAATAAAATGTAAACAAAAACATCTTCCACATCCATTTTATTTGGACTGGCCGTCAGGCTGGCTGCGCAAAATTTTGACTGCAGCAGCCGGGCTGCCTAGTGGGCGGGAAGCCTAATTATCAAAAAAAAATTAAAGGGGAACATAAAAGCTGTTAATATATTCCTTGCGATTTTAACCAAACCAAAATACTGCTGAAACGATAAGTATTTACATACATAATAATTATTTACATTACGAATATCAACAATTAAAACTAACAGTTCGCAGTAGCGGTATTGCAGTACCACTGCGGATATGGTAATACTTCAAAAGTTGGAAAAATCAGCACACATGTATGAGATTTTGTATGACTGCAAACGCATGTGTGTTGTATATCCTCTGGCTGTCCCGGGGAAAACGGCTTGGTGGTTTGTTTATTTTTTACTAACACTAGCTTATTCTTAACCTTTTACAATTTATAAATATTATAATGATTAATCAGTTGTTAACAACTTGAGAAAAAACTCGTAAGGTAAGTTTAAACCGTACACAATATATAAGTTTGATTAAAATACCGAATTAGATGAACATACCTTCAAATGATGATTCCTGTTGTCGCGCAAGATGTACATTTAGGGACGCTGTGGTTCGTATGCAAGTTTCTATAGAGTACAGTAGGTATTTCACAGAGGTTCTATAAAAATAAACAAAATCCCTAAGGACATGTAGATCCGGGGCATACTTATCATTTACATAAGTAGTTGAACTGTCACTGTATGTTTGTTTATGTTTTGCATTGTTGCAATATAAAAAGTACAGTTTGACGTGAAGAAAAAATAAATACCCCACATGGCAAACGTTATAAATTTTCATCAGGATAGCAAAAGCGTTATATTTTGTAATAGGTATATTCATCTCGTCAGTGACGCATGCGCACGAGTATATTTTCTCATTTTCGACACTCACGCTCTTGCGGGTAGATATCGAACTATGAAACGTCAATTATAAAACCGTCTAAATAACGAGAAATAACGATTGAGGTTTGGTAAATTCAACATAATTAAGTATTTTGGGTCATTCTTAAGGTCACAATAATGTTTCTATTGAAAATCATTATTTTTGGTTTTATGTGTTCGAATTCATTTACGTAATTTGACATGTAATCATCAGAACTGCCATATAGAAAACCAAGTTTAACCGCGTTCAAAAAATAAAAATCCCTAAATTACACCACGTTATATTCTCGTCCGAAAGTCGAGATCATCTCGTGGGTGTCGAGAGTGATCAGAATACCACTGCTGAAGACCCCCGACTGAATCGTCAATTATAACCGCATCATCGGCATACTCTAGGTCACAGAGTTGTTAGGGGGCAGAGATGGATATTCCTCGATCTAGTGGAATTGAGGGGTTCAAACAGTCAAATGGGTCGCAGTGAGTCACATTTTGCTGGAGGGTGTGATTCTATTAAATGCTGCGAATGCCTATTTGCATTCCACCGGCAACACTACTGACTAGTCCAACTCGTTAGCGTCCACGTGGCAAACCCTGGGTAATAGGATCACATTTAAAACGATGTAATCACTGCAGATAAGGCCTCAGAGTAGTGCAGTACTAAGATGCTTTCGCTGTAGTGATCACCAGCGTCAGGGGGATCTGATAAGGCACCACAAGAAAAAGAAGTGGAATTTAATTTTTAAGGATGAAGTCCATAATGATTATAAAAAGAAACGGTGCAAGGACGCAACCTTGGCAAACTCCGGTGGTAACCTTACCTAACCTAATAAAATACTTACCAACTTATACTTTATTTTATTCGTGATAATTTTCATTTTAGAGAAACTTGTCAATAAACTTTGATTAATTACGTTGTAGTTAGGTACCTACGTGAATTAAACAGATACGTGCTAATGAATAATAATTGTGAATACAAAAATGGTACGTAGGTAGACAATAATTTATATTATTATCTACAATAAAATACGTATTTTAAACAAATCACTTAGTGCTTTTATTACCACAGCTTGTCAGAGCCATTGTCGTCAATTATTATCTAGCACTAAACAATATTTTTGTTTCATTATTATGAGTAAATGGAAATTATAATTATCTAGTTTTACTGATAATGACATAAGATTTAGGTAATATGAATCTAGATTCATTTTATTTTATCTTTTATTTTACTTTTTACCTTTTAATTCAATTATCTTTTAAATATTAATTTTGTCATGCTCGCATTAATTGTGTCATGTAAATGCTGTCAAAACGCATAAAAATAGTTTTTGACATGAACAGTGTTAATTATTTATGATAATAATAACTACAAAAAACACATTTACTGTCTTAGAATAGGGAAACTAATCATAATAATTAGGATTAGCTTCCTCTAATTTTAAAGGCTTTATGTAAACATTTCCCAACCACCGGTCCGTTAAAACATTTTGCCGGTCGGCAAAAATACTTGTCGCTCATTTTAAATTTCCTGTATTAAAAAAAGCCTCATTTGTTGTTTCTATACCTGTTATAATATAATAAAAACCAATAAGCAAAATACTACATTTTTAAAAGTTTTTACCCTGCGTTACCGGTCCGCAATTTTTAAAAAATATTTTCACCGGTTTGAAGGCTTAAAAAAATTGTGAAATTCTGGTTTAGATGACTCATCTTCAAAAAACAAAATAAAATATCTAAACTGAGTATGCATTAGGCTAATTTTGTACATAACAAAATGTAAAACATCATAATAAATATGTGAATATGAAACCACAAAAATAAATAAAGTAAATGAATAATTTTCCATTTTTTTTCTAACTAGCCCCGATTAAAATAATTATCCTACTCATGACACACACTTGTTGCCTATCTGCAAACGATAAATTTTTACGGCCATAACAAAATATCAGGCGAAACGTCAGATTTTTAAATAAACAATACCAGCTTCTGTCAAAACTCGGAACATCAGTCTTACATTAAAATGTTTTAATCATAAAAGTTTACCCGTTTTGTGAATAAAAATATTTACATCCTAATGGCGGCAAACGTCAAAGATTGTTTTGAAGTCTTGAGGATAGAATCTTCAGGTACTTGAATAATTTTACAGTTGTATTTTTTTCAAAAGAGAACCGCCTCAAAAAATTATGACGTTTAAATTGTGATTGTTTCAGAACTGTATTTAGATCAGGAAATAGCGACGGAATACGAGTTGCCCGATGCTCTGGAGTTTTACAGGAACTATGTTTCCAAGAATATTCCTGTTTTGTTAAAGAATTGCGTTCAAAATTGGCCGGCTGTACAAAAATGGAACATCAACTATTTGAGGTTTGATATTTTTGCGACTGACATCAAATTAACAACTCCTATCATTTAAATGTAAACAATATAATATTAGATAAACTGTTGTGATCTATATCTACTGTTTTAACACTCAATTAAAAATCGAATAGGTATCCTATTCTTATTCTTAGTGCTGGGGGTCAGTGCCACGCAAGCTCCTGACGTCACCGCGACCTGTGAAGATCTATTGCGACGGGTCCCCGTGAATAGTTCTCGTCCTCCAAGCCCAGGTCTATACAGAGCCTGGCTACTGTGTGGAAGGCGAGAGTTTACATTTTTCTAAATCTCCCCCTCCAAGCCCAGGTCCATAAAAAGCCTGGCCACTGTGTGGAAGGTGAGAGTTTGCATTTTGCTAAATCTCCCTCTCCAAGCCCAGATCCGTAAAGTATCGGGCTATTAGGCATGGGGCGAGCTCTTTAACATCCTCAGGTTTAACCAGTGGTCCACCGAGGAAGAAGCTCCGTTTATGATGTAAGGCATCACATTCACATAGAATTTGTATAGGTGATTCCTCATCTGCACGCAGAACCTACATCTAAAACTTTCGGAAAGGTTCATTCTAGCAAGGTGTTTTTTCAATTTGCAGTGCCCTGGGCGGGCTCTAGTGATAACACTCACTTGATGAGGCTGAGCTTTATCAGATCAAAAGTAAAACTTACGAGAAGGTGCACCCAAACTGTTAAAACCCTCAGAAAAATGCAGTTGGCTCGCATTTGAGCGGTCATCAAAATGCTCAGCTCGAAAGCACGCAGTTGATTTGAGGATGTCACACCGCTATTTGAGGATAATTCTTCATGGAGATTTGGCATTTCATCCCTACAAATTAATCCTTCTTCAAGAATTGAGTGTTATTGTCAAGACAAAACCCTGTCACTGGTGAAAATTATAAACAAAGTGGAATAACTTAGTTTGTTTTTCTACAATGTTAAACTGTTATAGTGCCGACGTGTATACAAGTGTATAGAAGTTTAAAGTGCCACGAGCGCGACAGCGTTCACGGAATCAGTAGCTGTTTAGCGCGCGGTGAGGAAGGTCGCTTGCACGCATTGTTATTTTTTTACTTTGTACGTATTACATAAGGTTCAAATTATTATATTATTAATAAATACAATATATAAAGATCCAGAAAATTAAAATTTTACCCAAAATGTTGGAATATGAAAATAGTTGTGAAGAAAGTGATAGTGGGAGTGACATTGTGATGCGCTCACACCGCATAATGCAATTTTTAAGTGATGGTGATAATAGTGAGGATAACAATTATTTTGCTGACACGGAGCAAATATAGACTGCGAAAATGACGATGTAACCTTCACCAAATTCACATACTTACCACTGGATATTCAATACGATAAACAAACTTCACAATATATAATATACATTTCCATAATTTTCTTTTTATTTTATTATTCATGTTCAAGTTTTTTTTAAGAAAACACCGAAATTATTTTTTGAATTGGGTAATTTTTGGAAGCGATGCCTTTTCTGGAGATAGGGGTAAATGACATAAAAAATAAGACATTTTTAATTATATATGGGTAGAAAATAATGGCACTAAAAGGGTTAAACACGCGATTGTCTAACTAATGTGTAAATAGATACGACTTAGGTATTTTGATGTTTTTTTCTCCATACATTGAAGAGAAATTTCACAGTAAATTAAATATTCCAACTAGAAACCTCAGACAAAACTTACTTTTTCATACCGATAACCATAGAACTAACTATGGTTTTCATTCCCCTATGCCCAAAATTCTTAAATCTGCCAACAAACATACCAGTCTTGATTTCTTTGATAACAATTTGTCTTCTTTCAAACGATCACTGAATCAAATTCAATTATAAACACCTCTCTCCCGCTTCCACTCCCACCAAGTCTACTATACACCATTGCGTCTTTCTACTTTTCTTTATAATAATTTTCTATGTATAAATATGTCCTTAAAAATGCCGATCTGGTGTATATATAAATAAATAAATAAATGTTTGTTTAGTTATTATATCTATGAAAACATTTTAAAAGTACAATTCACTGTAGCAACGGCAGCAAGCACCGAGCTTCGCCATCGTGTCTGGCATTTAGGACTATTCAACGACAGACAAATGGTATTTTCAAGCTTTGATTAGGGTATAATATTGGTATGTTACTATTTTATAGGACTGAATTAGCAGACAAGGAAGTAACAGTGGCAATAACTCCCAATGGATATGCAGATGGAGTGGCTTGGGATGAAGAGACGCAGAAAGAATATTTTGTGATGCCGGAGGAGAGACAAATGAGAATGGATGAGTTTCTCGACTGTTTGGATGATAAAAGGTAATATGAACACTGGAAACTATTTTTTCACTGTCCGTATTAATAATCTAATTACTATATTTGTTTTTCATAACAATCGATGTATAAAAACAAGTTTTATTTCATAATTTTCGGATTAAAAACGAGCACATAAAAGCAGCTCGCAGTGGGTGTCACATCACACGTCAAGCCTGCCAGGTGCGCTTCTTACAAACATTACGTACGAGTATTGTTATGGACGTCAACAGAGTCTAGCAGCCCTCACTGGGGCTTTTGTTCACTACTTACTGTACTTACTTTTTCGGCCATTTGCTTTTATTACCAATGTTTTCCATTCTTGTATTACCCATTCCAGATCTGGTTTCATTCCGTACATACAGCGCCAGAACTCCAACTTGACGGAAGACTTTTCCGAGCTGATAGCAGACGTGAAGTGTGACATCTCCTTCGCCAGTGAGGCCTTTGGGAAACTGCCCGACGCTATCAATTTCTGGATGGGAGACAGTAGAGCCATTACTTCTAGTAAGTGAAGATGATCTCTTTCTAAATCTTTTTTTTATTCTCACTCCGGTTCAATTTGTATATAAATAGTCGCCTACATCTAGACGATATTGTTTATTGAATCCTTATTGCATTGGCCGACTCTTACCCACAGGAGTTTTACGGCAAAAGCATTAATCAACTACCGTTCAAATGGCAATACTGTATGGATAATATAGGACAGCATTTCGTTTTTTTCAAATGATTATCTGAACCATATTTTGTCTCTAGTATAACGGCACAACACTACTAAGGCAAACAAATTTTATTTGCTGAAAATATTTATTTTTTTATTTATTTATTTATTCACATACATAAGTTTATTGTACATTATTTGAGACATAAGTCCCAACTCCATGGGACTAAAATTTGTGTTGAGATGAGACTAGCAAATTAGTTGACACAAACTCATGTTTATTGTACATTATTTAAGACATAAGTCCCAACTCCATGGGACTAAAAGTCCTGTGTTGAGATGGGACTAGCAAATTAGTTGACACAAACACATGTTTATTGTACATTATTTGAGACATAAGTCCCAACTCCATGGGACTAAAAGTCATGTGTTGAGATGGGACCAGCAAATTAGTTGACACAAACACATGTTCATTATTTGAGACATTATTTGAGACATAAGTCCCAACTCCATGGGACTAAAAGTCCTGTGTTGAGATGGGACTAGCAAATTAGTTGGCACAAACACATGAGTATATCACCACAAATATAGAATCAGAAACATAAAAAATATTATTTTTTAAAAAACATGTATATATGGCACATCAATATGGTAAACAGTAAACTCAAACACTCTGAAAATCAATAATTTAAGCAGTTAAATGGCTGATATCAATACTAATATTTTAAATTTGAAACTGTGTTTGTGTTTCCTTCACGTCTCAACGGGGCAACCGATTGACATAGTTTTATTGATCAATAATCTTTGACATCTTTTTTACAGTGCACAAAGACCCATACGAGAATATCTACTGCGTAATAGATGGGAAAAAAGATTTTCTCCTCATTCCGCCGACTGACTTACCTTACGTTCCTTACAAGAAATATCCGGTTGGCGTCTACGAACAAGTCAATGAAGACAAGGACCTCAACTTCCGAATCAAACCGATCTACGAATCACAGAAACTGGACTCGAGCGTTTCATCCGTGGAAAAAGATATAAAACAGCTAAACGTTAGCCAGAGTTCGGAAAATTTAAAAGACACTCCGAGGAAAAAAGAAGTCGACGACAAATCTTTAAACAAAAACGACTCTGTCGAATCTTCGGATTTCAAACCCAGAATTCTGCCCTGGATCGCCATCGATCCCGTTCACCCGGATTTGAAGTCCTTTCCGGAATTTAGGCACGCTCATTTGTTTCACGTGACGGTCGAGAAGGGAGATTGCCTGTACTTGCCTAGTTTGTGGTTTCACCACGTCAGGCAGAGTCATGGATGCATTGCGGTCAATTACTGGTATGATATGGACTATGATATTAAATACTGCTACTTTAAAATGCTTGAAAAGATGTGCAAATTTGAGTTTTAAGTCTATTTATATGCACTAATACTCGAAGTATTTATGTAGGGACAAATGTAACTATGAAGGAAAAATAAGCGGAATAGACTCACTTACATAATATTATACATATGGAATTAGGTTGAAAGTTAGTTATTGTACATATCTGAAAATTACCGGAAGGTTTTCTGACTATTTCGAAGACAAATACTATTCACAAAAGTAAGATTTTCATCAGTAACCAAGATTTATTATGGGTATTTTGCTTTGAATTGAGGGGGTTAAAAGCAAAAACTCCACTGGCCATGATCGCTGTTTTTGGGTAGACTAACAAAACCAGTAGCGATGAGACTATTTCTTTTAAGTTCAATGTGCAACTTGTGTGTGGTATAACAAGTATCAAAAATACTATTTATATTCAAAGCATAAACTTTGTGGTCAAACATTTTAATCTATGCTAGTAAATATTAGCATTTAACCACTTACTGACTTTTTATGTCTACCGGTTTCGGAACGGACCCGTCTCTTCATCAGGACACTCACTGCACCAACATGCAAATACTAAAATACACTTTCACCTTTACCATCAACGTAGTATACATAGTATTTACGAAAAACTTTAAAAAATAATATTGCCCTAATAAATAATCAAATGTCTTTTCAATGTAGCCCACTTTCTGATTTAAAAATTAACCAAGTGTGTGACGTTCAACCTCTTAGCCCCTTTCCTTCCTAACTTCCACCCCCACATATTCTGCTTCATATTGCTAAATATTATTAACCTAATGTTAGTGCGTGTTGGGACATGGTGGTGTTCGCATCCCCTTTGACTCTGCATGTAATTTATGTATTTTTTACTCTATATACTACGATGACGGTAAAGGTGAAAGTGTATTTTAGTAGTTGCGTGTTGTAGTGAGTGTAGTGGCGAAGAGGCGGGTACATCTCTAAACCGGTAGACATCAAAAGTCAGTAAGTAATATTTACTCACAATAATTAAGCGTAAATACTATTTATTTTATGTTCTAAATATTTAAGTAAGAAATAATCTTTTCATTACTGGTTTGTTTTTTGTATTTTCAAAAACAGTGATCATGGACAGTGGCATTTTCGCTTTTGACCCCCTCAATTGTGCGAATCCTAATTTAATTTATTAATTAAAAATATAACATCTTTTTGTCGACATTGTGACCTAACGGTAGGATGCATTTTTCAATTATTATATTAAGATTTCTAGACCTTTTAACAGGATACAGTTTTTTCAGTAGTGCATCTTTCTTTCTTAGCAAGTTTTTTAGTCATGTTTCTACATTCAGTCTAGCTGAAATGGCTGTGAGTATAAGATGTAGTGTTCGAGTACGAGCGAAATCTACATTTTTTAAATGAACAAAATGGCGAAAACACGTAGAGTCATTCATGGGGCATAGTAGTTATAGGTACTGCGAGCAGTAGCAGTACAAATCTTACCATAAAATAAATCCTGCTGGCATGATCTGTTCTTCCCGGGTTGTCCTCCCAGAAGGACACGGTGTTGGACGTTCTATCGTTAATTCGCGTAATTACTACAACGAAATAACTTAAAAATCAGCATTTGTGAGTTACTGACTAAAATCTTTTTTTTTTGTACTGCTCCATGAATGCTTCAAATATACAAGTCATGCATTCAAATCATTTGGTGATTTGAATGCATCACAACTTGCATATTTGCAACATTCATGAAGGAAGATACAAATGTTTTATTAGTAGGTAACTCAAATGTGCTGATTTTAAAGTTGCCTAGTAAAGCTGTAGTAATTACCCCACGATATTATGTAGTAAAAAGAAACCGGGACTTATTGCAACACTGTATGAATATTTTATTGCTCCAAAATATCTAGGGAGATCGACTCTAACGGATGAACTTCTTGCCTAGTCATCTCACGCATGCGTCAATCGTCACAGTGCATGTTTTGATTTGCATGAGATTTCACATAAATTTGTATGAAAATTATCAGATCTGGTGAAAACGTGACTTGACCGAGATGGACTGTGTTCCATAGCAGTAAATCATGCGTTAAAGAGAGAATAATAATAATCATAATATTTGGCTGATTTATATAGCGGCATTTTTGTGAAAAATCACCTCAAGGGTGCTTTACAATTGTATACTTAAACTTACATTCTAATTAAACTAAAGTGATGTATTATATTTTCTGGTTTAAAAATCAGGGTATGATAAACTAAAGAAGTGAGATTTTAGTTGGGATCTGAACTGACTGGGACTGTCGATGGTTCTTAAGTTTGAAGGCAATTGGTTCCAGGCAGAGGGGCCGGCAACGGAAAAACCACAATTACCAAATGTAGTGGTATTTTCCCTAATACAAAGGTCCGATAGGTATCTCAGAGCCATTTCATGAAGGGATTGGAATACTGTCCAGCAAAGCTTGTATTTTATTCTCTCTGGGCTTTTTAACCAGTGCAAATCTCGAAGATGTCATGAGATGTGAGAATATTTTTTTACTCCCGTAATAAGCCTCGTTGCCGCATTGAAAACAGATTGATGGTTATTAGTTCGATATTTTGGGATTAGGATAATAAGATACGGGAGATAATATACGTAATCCGTGCAGTGCCAGCGCATACGTAGATATGTAGTTCACTTTGAGCATGCGTACTTACAGAATATTGGTAAGAATTTATGTGATTTAGTTACGTACAACGTGTGTAGAATGTTAGTTCCGATGCGCGGGCTGACGTTCGTATTGTATGCTCGTTTACAACACCACTTTAGACTTATTACATCATAGTATTATTGTATTTAATATTTATAATACAAGTTGACAAAATGTAAAAAAAGGCACTGCCAGTGTTTTTGGTCAGGGAGCACCTGCGTTACGAGCGCTTTCCCTTAAATATATTAAAAAGTATAATGAATGCTCTTTATCAAGAAATATCTACAAAAAACTCTAATATCACTCAACATTGATAAAAATTATTATTGTTAAATGAGATTTTGGCACCAGTTTTATATTTTAAAATGTTAAAAAATTGTATTATTGTTATTATTTTTTTTAATTGATGAAATAGATATACTTGAGTTTGTATTAGTTGCCAATTATTTAAATTTTTATTTCATCATTAACCCTTTATAGGGCAAAGGCCGAAATTGGTTAATATACTAACCCGTCGCTTTAAGGGTCATATTTCCAATGCTGCCCCTAAAAATTTCAACTATGTTACTTCAATACGTTGTCCAGAACAGTCGTTAGTTAAGTTATTGTTCCAACCGCGTGAAGTTTGCGCGGTTATCTAGAAATTCATGTGTTTATGCCATTGTCAAAAAATGTAATTACTGATATTTATACTTTTTTTGTAATTGTTTCTATTCCATAATAACATTTTGTAAAGAATGTCTGTGTATTTTTATTATATAAATTTATTTTCTAATATGACTCTAAACCAGTGTTTCCCAGCCTTCATTATGCCATGCCCCACCGTAGTCTTTTCACAAAGGTCAGATGCCCCACCGGCATCTTTTTAAGTTAAACAGCAGGTGAATTTTCAAATCATATTGTAATATGTTTGTAAACATATGAACCCCTAATGAAATAAAACCTATTCTGATACATTTATTATAACTGAAATGATTACAAAACACAAATTGAAAATGTAATTATGTAGAATAAAATAAAAATGAAAACAATAATAAAATACAAGTGACAATTGAAATTGAGTACAAACACACATATCATGACGCCTAATTCATGATTAAATTCAGTTACGCTTGCTACAAAGAAATTTGATGTCCGGGTCTAACTTAGTTAATTTCAGTCTTAGGTCCCCTCTATTTCTCTATTAGCTATATTCAATCGATTTTGTTGTTTAATGAGTAAATCGCTTATGGCTGGCGCTAAAACCCCACCAAATAAGATAAGAGAAAGGATAATAATGATTTTCTGGCATGCAAAGTAATATTAGAATATTTTGTGTTAGTTTCTTCGCAAATCCATGCCATTATTCCTACATCCTGCACAGTTTCTGTGTTTTTAGATAATTATTGAAATTGTAACGAGTTTCATTCTATTTTAAGTTCAATTTGGCGTACATTTCAATTTTGTACATCTCAGGCATTTTTTTGTATGATCGATGAGTATTCCCCTTTATATGTGGAATGCCGACCTGTCCATCTCTGAAGCGTGGTGCCCCACCTGTGAGACATTATGCTCCACCGGTGGGGCGTACGCCCCCCACCTTGGAAAACACTGCTCTAAACAATCATTGGTCAATATATTGACTGATGAAAAATTTAATTTTTCTGAAAATCTAAAAAATATTATTCATTGATTTTAATCTAATTTATTTTATTTGGACAATAAGTATTTTAAAATATAACATTTTAAATTCAGATTCTAAAATAATTAATTTTGCCCTTTGAAGAGTGAAAGGCGGTCGGTCTGACTTTTCTTCATACAAACGCATTCCTTTATTTTCTCGCTGGATTGTGATTTTTTTGCACACTATGAATATTTACCAATGGCGTCTCTACTGTTTTACTTTTTTGATAAATGGTTTCTTATGGAAGCTAGGACCATCCGAAACCCCAAAAAAGCGCTTAGTTTTATCTGCTATCTTTGGACGCACGGTATACAAATATGATAAAAAAAATTGAAAAACGGAAAAGGTACCGACGCAGACAATTTCATTCTGATACTCTTTCTTGAAAAAAATAACCAAATCGGTTAAGTTTTTCAGTTAGGCAAAATCAGTCCGACGTCCAGTTGTGTTTTTCCCACAATATCGCTGAGGCATTTGCGAGAAAGTTACAGAAAAACAATGTTCAAATACCTATTTATCAAAATTCCCAGACTCCGCCTGTTCTCTTAAGGCGTTCCTAACTTGTGCTGGATAAATGGGAATTGAGTCGTGGTCGAATGGGATTTGAACCTCAGACCTTCGATCTGCGAGTCCACAACACTACCATGGGACTACAACCCAGTTCAATTTATCTACTAAATATGGATATTAACTTGGAGTAATAACCAAATATATGGAGAATAACCATTCTATGATTGTTGACCACGAAGTTTGCTACAGATTACAGCAATGCAACGGGTTGTTGGTACTGGGTTCAGGATTGGGAGCCCAAACTGAAACCGTCGTTGACACGTTTGTTGTTAAACCAAAAACCAAACTAAAACCAAACCAAAAATTTGGAACACTTTTGTTCTATGCAGTAGAGCTTAAGGGTTTCTTTAGAGAATTATTATTCTAAGGATAATGATTTAAAATATCATAAAATAATTTCAATAAAATTGGAATTTTTACTTTTTTAGACTTCTCTGTAAATAATTAACAAATTTATAGGTTTCAAAACTTGTAATAAACTAATGCATGTCTATAAAATTTTTAGTATAGATTAACTCTGTGTCTTGAATCTAAGAGGGCCAATGTCAGATTTGTTTTTTTCTCGCCAACATTTTGTAGATGTTGTTGAAAAAATATGCATATTTACCA
This sequence comes from Micrasema longulum, assembly GCF_059751315.1. NCBI lineage: Eukaryota > Metazoa > Arthropoda > Insecta > Trichoptera > Brachycentridae > Micrasema > Micrasema longulum. Next base: position 104,576 of record NW_028278256.1, read on the forward strand.
ATTTTATATACACACACATATTTCGGGGGTTAAGGGTCATAAGGGCGAAACTACAAAAACACAGTTTTGAGATAAATGATAAAACAGTTTTCAAAAAATAATACTGTCTTTTAAGGGTAACAAATAAAGAAAATAAAAAATACAGTTAATAGAGCATAAAATGTTTTAGAGACAAAAATATGAAACTACGCTTTCGTCTATATGACCCTAACTTGCGCTTACATTAGTAAATTAACAAAATGATGTAAAAGGTGTTTTATTCTTCTGACTTTAAACAAAACGCTTCATTTGTAGTTTCACACAAATTTATCTAGGTAACTACTTATCGGATGAGTTTCATCTTTTTGTCACTAACAGGATATTTTGTTTGGATATCAGATTAGTACTTGACACAAAACAGCATTTTTTGTAGTTTCGCCCTTATGACCCTAAGCCCCCGATTTGAAAGTTGTTTTTTACTGATAATAATTAACACCTCAAATAGTGTATTATAACATCACAAAATATCTGTAAAATTACTGTCCTTTAATGTTGTGATTTAAAATATTGTCCCTTTTAGACCCAAGCCACAGATTTGTCAAAATGTCCATGTATATTAAATTTCTTTCACCTTTGAAACATACTACATACGTAGATATTTTAAAGATTACTTTTTCAAATGCGTGTGGGTTCAAATATCTTCTCTAAGTCAATTTTTCATTAGTATTTTCATACAGATTTGAATGTTTGTCAAACTGTTATTTTGTTTTATGTGTTTGGCTAAACAAAATGACTTAATCTGAGACACATTGAACTTAATCAGCCTAGTAATAAATTGGCAATAAAACTTTTCATATTTTATATTATATAGAAGTTGATTTGATTTATTGATTATAAATAATCTTATAGTATTAAAATACATAAATCGTCGATATACTGGTAAAACCCTCTTCATTAATTACTGACTATACTGATAAAAATCACTTCGAATGTTTTACTCAACAACAGTTTTTTAACATATTTTGGACATAATCCATACTTATAAAACCATTTCTATAAATTGCTTCAATAGATGAGATTTTGTAAAAAAATATTTAGTAAATGCAATTAATGATTTCACCAGAAAACATATGAGGATTTTGTTTGTAAACACATCTCGTTCCGTATTGGAACGAGCCATGCTTGCAAATAATACCCTCATATTTGAAAAAATAATAATTGTGGTTGTTTATACATGATAACTTCGAAACTTAAGCTCGGATTTCAATTTAAATCATGCACTGTTAAAGTTTTTTGATTTGTTAAGAATCGTAACTGCCAAATTCGTATGAGCTGTCAGTTCACATAATTTATTTCCTTTTCATTTAGACGAGTATTAACAAAAAATTGACACATTAACCATATTAACCAAAACTATCAAACTTCAAAAAATCATAGTGATTAGAATATGTTATATTAAAAAAAAAATGACTCAGTTTGATAGTCTGTTCACACATATACATATATATATATATATATATATTAACTACAGAACTTCCTCATTGCTGGAATAATGTATGTAATGATACATAGATGTCTTTCTTTATTTTCATATTTCTTCTTTTTGCACTAAATCTATTTGTATAAAAAATAAAGCACTATTTATACGTAACATAATCTACTATTTAAGGAATAACAGCTAATCAATATTGTTTCGACCTTTTATGAGCAGATTTCTGAAGATATTTTAATTTTGTATTCGGCCTACTCGAGTATTCTGATTGTCTTATCACATATGCACATGTATATTTTTTGTATGATATAATTTATTTTAACACTTTCTTTGTACTCATATTTTAGTTTTGAAGCTGCAAAGATGTACCTTTGTTTTATTATTATTTTTAGACTGTTATGTAATAAATAAGAAAGATCTAAAATATTTAGATTTGCTGCGCGGTAATTTATCTTTTAAAGGAAATACTTATTTCATGTTTTGGAATTATGTAGTTTGTTAAGGCCGCTTTAATTTTGAACAGGCGCGTCTTGGCATCGGCCATTTGATTCATAACAAACTAAATATTCTTCTGTATAAAAGGGGAACAGTCAGTTAGATTAGTGGGCCGTTCCCCCGCGGGGTAGGCGGAGAGAATAAAACGCCGTATCACTCTGTCTTTACATACGGACCTCGCTTCCTCTACTTTCATATGTCTTATCTTCGCACTACACTTCCAGTTACTTTATTCGAGACATCTACGCCCTGTTTGTTACACTCACCTGAAGAAATTACTATTGTACTGCTAAATCTGTCAGAAAAATATACTAAACCTAAATCAAGCGTTTTTTTCTACTTTTCGACTTACCCGACTGCCAAGTTCCAGAACCAAAAAGACGAAACAAATATTAACACAAGTATTCTTAAAAACGACTATTACTTCTACCTTCACGCCATTTCTCCGTAGGGATAGGCATCCTCGTCTTATCTTACCATTCATTCTCGCCATATACCTACCTATAACTTTTTTATCGTTCTTTCTACACGATCAAACTGTCTGAGTGATCCTTCATTAATCTTATTATACCTGTCTCAGATTTACACTCTCGCCTGATTTCATCATTCGTAACCCTGTCATACATGGTTTGTTTGAAAAGTAATGTCGGTGATTTAGCTGTGCAGCGAATGCACATCACAGTGCGCTCGGACCGATTGAGATCGGTGAAGGGGGAAATCTGCCTATGCACGCGTGGTTGCTTAGTCGTCTCCGACCATCCGGAAAAGAAGAACAGGCATTTTTGTGAAATTCATTTTCGTCTCCCATGCAAACCGCGATGCAGCGCTCGATAGAACAAAAGATTGCCATCAAGTTTTGTGTGAAACTCGGCAAGTCCACAGTGAAAACTTTTCCCATGGTAAAGATGGCCTTCGGTGATGATTGTTTATCGGAACGCCAAGTCCACCGGTGGCACGACGCATTTTTTGTAGCCCGTTAAGAAGTCAGCGATGAAGCCTGTGCAGGAAGGCCATCGACGACCACCGACTAAGAAAATGTGACTCGTGTGACAGAACTCTTTAAACAGAAGTTTTTATTCAATGGCACAGACATTAAACATTCCAAAAAGTACCATTCTTAAGCTTGTGACGATTCGAAACTTCAACATGACAACGCGCTGGCCTGCACCGCTTTCCTGGTCGAATCAAAGATGCCAACGGTTCTCCAGCCGGCTTACAGTCCTTACGTGGCTCCCCCAGACTTCTTCTTGTTCCCGCGCTTAAAAACCCCAATGACAGGATATCGTTTCAGGACAGTTGACTGAGTCAAAGAGGCTTGCACGGAGGACATTCAGGAAAAGGCTTACCGTGATGCCTCCGATCCCTGGAAATATTACTGGAAGTGATCTATCGGCGCAGATGAAGCCTATTTTTAAATCTTCCAATATGTTCCACTGATTGGATCAATAAGTGTTTTTTCAATTGAATCACCAACATTACTTTTCGGACATACCATGTACATTGATTTTTCCACACATTCTTCAAAAAGAGATCGCATTTGATCCTTCCTCTGCTAGTTCCATGTTTCACTTCCATACACAAGTGTTGGAACTCAAACTGGACTGCTTAACGGACTTGTGTGACTCCTTTGCTAATGCCCTTTTTCGCCTCCTGCGACAAACCTTTATTTGCCAACGTTGATTTTAGTGCACTGTTCACCCTGTTCCCGGCACTCACCCTCCTTTCAGTACCTTTCTCAATATTTCCATCCCTAGTAAACGTACTTCCCAGATATACAGATGTCTCTACCTGTTTCAGAACAGCATTCACAATGATCTCACATTTAGTCATACTTTGATATATTTAAAAAACTATTTCATTCGATTTATCAACATTTATCGGCAAATCACTCCCTGGCATACATCGTAGACCTTTGTTACCAAGAATTGTAGTTCCCCTTTGTTGCTAGCAAGAAGCATTTTCTGACAATCTTTGTTTAGGAATGGAGTAAAGCATTTTAATTATCAATAATATATGTTTTTATAATACAGGTTTCATACTCAGCACATTACTTGTACAGGTCATATACGTATGTATGTAATGTATTAGATTGTAACATGGGATTACTTGTGATAGAAATAAGCACGTTTCTGTGTTATTTATCCTAAATCTTCAACGAATACTTGTTTTGTATAATTATTGCTCAAACTTATACTTGTTGAATTTGTGTGACTGTTCTTAAATTATATTTATGTTAAAATAAAACGCCATAAAAATCCTTTGTTTTATTTGAAATAGTTTCTTTTCCAAATATGAACTCATCATCTTCACAAATGGTTTATTTTTTGAATATAGAAAGTCATTACAATTTTAAAATGAAATAAATATAATAATTACCATGTTTGTATTTTCTGGGGTTTTTATGCCTTTTGGGCGCATTGAGCCACATTACATTATTTCAGGGTCCATTATCAGGGCTGATAGATGATGCAGTTGCGGCATAACAACCCATAAAAATGCAATCTATATCAAAAGTGTCGTGAAAAACTACAGTCTAATTGCTAAACTAAATTTTCTACCTTATATACACTACAATATATTATTTTACCCTATGTGGAGGTTTGTGGAGGGACTGCTTGTCCGAGAAATTAAGGATTTACTACATTTTGAGATAAAAAAAAAAATTAAATGACTTTTTGGAAAAATTTTATAAGGATTTTTTTTAAAGCTTACCATGAGGAATGTTCCTCTGAAGTTTCGCGGTCTGGCCTTGGAAAACCGTGTATATTGCACTCTAAAGCGGACAAGTGGCCGCGTGGAGAGGTGAGATTCTGTGGGAAAGGATTGAGGGCCGGGTTTAAAGATCCCTGTATATGAGCTTTAAGGTCAAGCAGCGCTAGAGCGTCGCTGCGCTGCACTGCACGGCGCATCGCAGCAACACAAAATATTATTTTCTCTGTTCTGGATGAAATAAACCGCACCAGACCTGGCGGCGTCAGTCAGTCCGCGTTCGGCGTTAATATCTGTTTGCTCCTAAATGATGTATCCTGATTTTTTTATGTTATCTCTACTATTTACAATATTCATAGAACTTTTCTTCTGACATCCTGAAGTAGGTAATTATGAAATCTCTGGGGATCACATCCCTATTTCCAGTCGAAAAATTGTGTTTCCTCTTTGATAAACAGTAGTCTCTCATTAAATTAACGATGAATTAAAGATTATTCATTTGAATGAAAATAATCAAATGCATTCGATTACTAAATTCATTTGAATGAAGGTCCAAATGCAGTAATTCATCCCGAGGAATTAGTAATTTAATGAATTAATAAATAAATGAATGAACGAATGAATTGATTGAATTATTAATTGGAATATTCGTTTGGCATACCGGTTCCGTATTCTAATAGGAAGTTAAAATTTATCTTAAATTTTATCTACAAAGTAAAACTAAGTTTTCTGTATGAAAAATATAATATGTTTACAATTTTATTTTCTAAACATGTTCAATTACAGGTGCCTTACGAAGATACTTTGAATTTTCGTAAATAAACATCGATGTTGGTTTATATCTACCGTTTCGATATGTACCGATGATGCTTGCGTTTGTAATCGCTGCATAGAGGAGGTTGCCAATTCCCAGATATTGGAAAATCAAAAGATGCTAACTTTTCTCTGAAAGTTCAGTGTTTTTTAAATTTTTATATATCGTATTATCAGCACTATGATTTTTTAAAGTTGTGAATTTCGCGTATGACGTCAGAGGCTCTTTTCCGCTTATTCTCGATAAGTTCTGCCCATCGGTCCATTAAATCTTCGATAACTCTATCATTGGTTGATTCGTATAAACCAGTGACGTCGTTCAAAGTAGTTCTTACAGATCTAAGTAGGTAACTTGTGTGGCCGAAATGGCGGCAAACAATGACAAAATGGCCGCTGTCCAAATGACAGCTGAGGAGCCGCCCCCCAGCTGTATCAACCAACCCAGGCCGAGGGAGAGAGACAATTGTGCCAGGAATATCGTGGAGCCGATGATGGCCATGTCCAACCCGAGGCCTCGCGGAGGAGTGGCGCTGGAGTCCGCATCATTCCCAAACTGAAAGGTACAAAAGTAAATGGTTAAAAGGGCAATGCGATCATCTGTTACACGAAGGTAGAAAAACAATGAAATGTTACAGTGAAAGCACTTCCTCCACATCACATACCTGAAACCGTTTTAAAGACCGTGGGTCTTTCTATCGGTTTTACTCATACAAAAAAGCTATGTTTTTTTTTGTCAATAAATGAGTTTAATTTTCAATTTCATACCTATATCGCGATTTTAACCTTTCATCATCATTATTCCCTTTCTGCACCTAATGATGCATAGGGCACTGGATTGGTACATCAAGGTGAGATGATCAGTCTTACGCTTCATTATGTCTATCATCACTCCATGTCCGCTCCCTAGTTGAAGCAAACGGTGTCCACATCTTGGTCCATCGTGTCCAGCTCTTGCCCCCGGGCATGTCTGTAGTTTCAACATGAACTGCCGAAGAGTCAGCAACGGACGTTTTTCATCATACAGTAGAAGTTTTCCTTACCGGAAGCTTTCCATCATAATCACGGACCTGGTGATGTGTAGCTAGTACACAATGCATTTAATATCTTTACAAATATAATAAATATTGTGTTAAATCTTTCGATATTCCTCCATGTATCGGTTAAAATAATTCATTAAAATGTTGAGGGCACCCCAATATTTGCTAAATCTTATAAATAATGTGTTATAACACGTCTGGTTATATTTTACCATAGAATTAAGAATAGTCCAGAAACCGCAAACGCTCATCAAACAGAAGGATACTAAACTACTCATAAATAAGTAGGTTTATGTTTTGACCCATTAGTTTCTTTGTAGACGTCGCTTCATACAGCGAACTATCTCTTCCTAGAAATTGATGTCTCGCACCGTATTCAGAAGTTGACGAAAGGGCCTAACATCCAGCATTCGTACTTCACTGAGTAGGTACCAGGGATCAATTAATCAGTAATCAGATTAATATCTGGCCAAAGAGCCCGGTTGAACTAAATAAGGTAAGCGACTAGGTGGCAGAGGCCGATCAGTATAATCTTACGGGGCAAGAGCCAAGGCGTTCCTTAGTACCAGAAAGTTCCAAACAAGGAAAGCAGACTGATTAAACTAGAAGAGCCCTGATTGGGTGTCTTTACCAGAGATAATCAAGAAGACGGGTAAGCAAAATGGTAAAATACGACCCAGATTACTCTGAATTTGCCTTATAAAGGCCAAAATTAAGGGGGATGAAAAATTTGGGGGTCTTGCGGGGCGTGGTTTAAGCGCGGGTGGCTGAAGGCTTGTCAAGTGGGCATCACATTGGAATGCAAAAATATGCAAACCTACTGCATATGTTAGAGGAGTCGTTAATACGTAACTATGTTTTTAGAATAGGATAACAATATGCGAAAAAATGTATTGGGATTAAAGCGAGATCGCTATAGTGTTTATTTATTATACGTCAGTGCTATTAGGCTGATATGAATATATATGTATGTTTGCTTACTGTTCCCTTGGTGTGGTATTGCGCTAATATAAGATACGGTATAGTCGAGAGGGTGCTGTACGCCACCCCTGAAGTAATACTGAGCAAAAGAACGGCCATTTTAGTTCTGACCAGAACTAATGTAGTCATTCCAGATGAGAAGAATAACAATCCTCCGATGAAAACGGTTTTGGCCCTGGAAAGAAGAAACATTCTGATTAAGTAAATATGAAAATATGTTTGATGTTTGAAACACTTATTTTGTGGAACATTATTATTTAATATATTAAAATAAGATAAAATCACTTTGTTTTTATCATCGAGATTTACCGGATGACATAAAACCAGCATTTTACACAACCAATAATATAGAAAGTATACTAAAAAACACTAAACAAAGAACTGATAAATTAGATCGATCAGGTATTTACAAGTTAATGTGCCATGACTGCAAGTCATTTTATATAGGAAAAACATCACATACTTTTAAAACTAGAGTTAAAAAACATATGAGATGTCTTAAAAACAATAATTTCTCTTAGTTTGCTGACCATATCCTAACAATAGTCACTCATTCAACTTTGAAGATGGCATCGAAATTCTACGTACAAACAAAAAAGGAAATGCACTTGATTATTTTGAAATATTGGAGATTAGAAAGGCTGTAAATAAAAATTTAAATATTATTAATAATCAAATAAATCTTAGTAATAGTCCAATTTTAAATATGTTCCCTCTCCCTAAATCCACATACAAACCCCCTCTCTTCTATAACCCCGTAGCCACGCCCACTCTACCTTCACTGTGAAAAAAATTATATACGTTATGTTAGTTTGTAATTAACCCTGAAGAAGGCATGGTATTGCCGAAACTAGTTGGTTGTCAAATTATAAAAAAATATAAGTGGTACATAAAAACAAAGTGATTTTGTTTTGTTTTAATATATTAAATTAAAATATGTATTTGTTAGCAGTCTCATGCGTTCTTTATCATCATACTGTTGACCTGAAGGCGGGATGCAGAAGTGCTGATGAGGAGATCCTATGGCACATCCATTCCATAATAAGTCATGATGACTTTTGCCCGGTTAGAATAGCACTGGTAATAATGACAATCAATAAAAAACATGCTCTGAAATACTTGAATCAGTACATTATATAAAATATTTGGGATTAATTATTGATAAATATTTTTAATATTAATTCTTGATTTTTTATTTTTTTTTTTTATTTTTTATTTATTTAAATCTTAAAGTAGGGCACACATATCATACATATTGTTATGTGTGCTCTAATAATAACATTGCAAATATATTTAATTTATAAATTGTTTATCACATATGTCTTGACCATTACTTTAAATTTTGATATGTTTTTTTCTTCATAAATATTTTTTTCCATTTCGTAACACTTTTTAATTGCTTTAAATAAAATTGAATTTTGTGACTTTGCCTTTTTCCTAAATGGAAGTCTAATTTTGTTCTTTTCTCTAGTATTGTGATCATGTTCATGCTGGTTCCGATCAATTTTTTTCCAAAATTCTGTTTTTTTTATTAGAGTTTATAATTTTATGAACAAATATCATTGTATTGTAAAATATTCTTTGTTTATATGTTAATAATTTCATTTCATTTACCATCAACTTTACCCTCGTGTATCTGTTTTTTTTTCAAAATGATTCTAAAGGCTTTATTTTGTAATACAGTTAGTTTATCTTTGTTTTCTTTGTTTGATAAAAATAAAATGCTACTACAGTAGTTAACGTGTGGTTCAATAATTGCTATAATATAATATATTATTGATATAATATATCACGAAGTTACATCGTTTCAGTTGATTTCATGGATGAGAGTTGTTGTATCACACAGAACAACATCAATTTATGGTATATATTACTTACATTATATTATGTACCTTATATGTAGGTACAAATATATGATATTTTTTTACAGCTTTCTTGTAAATAAAATCACCATTTGCACTGGTAGAGAGAGGTAACTATTCATATGCTGATATAGAGTCAATGTTTAGTAAGTCTAATCTACAAAAACGTAGAACTGATATTGACTCCATATTTATGATTGGCATACTAAATAGTATAATCGATGTGCCATCATTACTGGGAAAAGCAAAATTCGATATTCCAACTCGTAGGCTGAGAAACAATGAGGTACTGTTCATCGATCAGCATATCACAAACTATGGCCTTAATTCTGCAACCGTCTTTATCGTGTTGTTAACTCGAGACAAGATCCGGACTTTTTTGATTAAGGTTTACAACGATTTAAACGAGCACTAAATAAATTAAATATTACAACAGAGATAAGAAAAACATAATAGAAAAGATAATACAGAAGTCTAGGCATCTACAGGGCTTACGACCTGTCATTGGCTTGTTTAAGTGGCCACTTTACACACCGTGCAAAATTCACCATTCTGCCAATATTTGCAGGCGTTGCCTAGTATGTAGGTGAAATAATTCAATTAGATGCATCTCACCCGCATAAATAAAGGTTTCAGCTCTTAAACTTCACAAACAGAATGGTGAATGTTACACAGTATGTAAAATGGCCACTTAAATCAGCCAATGACAGGTCATAAGCCTGTAGATGTCTAGACTTCTATCTTACCTTCTTTAAAATGTTCTTCATCTCTGTTGTAATATGCCAATATTAACAGCTCCCCAGGGAATTAAATCCAGTCCTTGTCTACAAAAATTTGGACAAACTCAAAATATTGTTGACTAAATAAATAGTCCAGATTTTGTCTCGATGTCCCTTATGTTTGTCAATGTTTCTTTTCTTCTTTTTAATGTTTTTAATTGTTATTATATTGTTATATTTATCTCTATGAATTGCATTAATGACCGTAAATAAATAAATAGTCCCTGGACTGGTACCTGAAGCGTAAGACTGATCATTTTACCCTTATGTAACAAAACTTTATCAAGATACGCTGCGATTGGGGTACCAATGCAGTACCCTATGCACCATTAGTTGCGCAAAGGGAATTATGATGATGATGTTGGAAAATAAAATGATAATAAAATTATGATTACCTGTAAGATTTAATCAGCCAATCGATAATTGTGGAATATGCGGCGCACGCCAAGCAATATATCGCCAGCCCCCAGCAGCCAAATCTTACCCCCTGGTTATACATATCCAATTCTGGTGTACCAAGAGCTGCCTAAAATAAAAAATAAACACATTATTTCAAATTCTATACTAACTGTAAAGATAGGTCAAAATGGCTGTTTTACTAAACGAGTTGCCAGAAAGTCTCAGAATAGCTGGAAACATCTTCAAAATGCTCCTTGCGCTGCTCATGCTCATGCTCATGCTCCTCGCGCTTCCGCCCTCTCGCGCGATGTTGCCCTCTCCACCCACACACCGCTCTACTCGCGCAATTAAGCGCACTTGTCATTTGTCTTTCTATACAATGGACGGTGAAACTGTGAAAGCGTGTGCGCTACGCATTTTTAGTACAGCATACAGTACATTTATAATATACATATCAATGTATATTATGGAATATTTTTATGTTTTTTTATATATTTTTTTAATTACTATAAAATAAAAAAGTACCTTATAATCTTTTACAGAAAATTTTCTTTTCTCTTTCTTATATTACACATAAATATTATACCAGTCTATTTATTATAGGAGCAAAAATTCACAAACATTTCTTGTATACCCACGAGCAGGCCATGCCTTTGTGGAATTTTTTAATATTTATATATATATATATATAGTTGGATAATTTACATAGCGCCATTTTTGTGAAAAATCACCTCAAGGGCGCTGTACAATTAATAAATATCCCAGTACGTCTTGCAGCTACAGAGCGCATGGACGGTTGGGATTCTTGTTCCTCGTTTTCAATTAAGATCAATAAAAAATTATAACAGATAGGAGCTAGATTACAGGACGTCTTGCAGCTGCAGAGCGCATGGACAATTAGAAATTTAGCCCCCATTTACACATTTTAAAAATTGACAAATAAATTTAGTGTATTAATGATACTTAAAAAAATAAAATAATATGATTAATAAAAAGGAGTAAGATTACAACAGGTCTTGCAAAAACTATTTTTACTGTTAATATGTATTTCATTGCTATGTAATTATCCTTTATTTTTTTAATACTCTGTTTTACCTCTTAGGTATATTGTAAAAAAAAACAAATAAAAAAATGTCATACAAAGAAATATACATCATTCAAAAATGACGAGTGCGTCTTGTGTGAGCGCTCGATGCGAACTGCGACCGCGCCATTATGTGGACACCTACTCGCGATCATATTGCCGGTCCTTTGACTCGCGCTCAAATACCGACAAATTTGGGAGCGGTGGGCACGACGAGGAGCATGACGTGCGGCATGACGAGTAATGTTGCCGCACTGCGTCTCCGCCTCCTTTCCTCGCTACTTTATATGCCACTCGTCGAGTGTGTGGCAGGCCCATTGGGCAGTAGAGGCAATATTTTTAAATGTATTCCGTTATATTCAGGTACTAGCTGACCCGACAGATGTCCTGCCCGAACGTTGGCTTGCCTTGGAAAAATACTTTTTATTGATAAGTAGAGGTACCTAGGTAAGTGCTTGTGATCAAATTCCAATACTTAAAATAGTTAATATTCAAATATTAAATTTAAGTAGGTACCTACTTGTTTATGGTTGAATTCCAAAACATAAAATAAATATTTTTTCGTATATGGCATTCTTTTTGCAAACGTCCAACTCCAGTCGTTTCACCAACAAAGGGGTGTACTGAAGTAGGAATACGATTGAAATCAATATTATTTTAGTGTTACCAAAAATCCAATAAAAAGAAATAAATGGGTAGAAATTTTAAGGAATTTAAGTAAAGAATCTGATTGAGATCCACAAAAAACAAATGCTGTTTGTAAACATTCAAAAACAAACTTTTTTTTCAACTTTACATGACAGCGGTTTAATTAACTTTTTTTACACAACTTGATAAGCACAAAAGTATCTATTATTTATGTTCGATGCACTTTGTGGTCAAACATTTTGATAATTGTAGAAAATATTAACCACTTACCGACTTTTTATGTCTACTGGTTTCGAGACGAAGTATTTTACATCAAAAAATAATATTCCTCTAATAAATGATAAAATGTCTTTTCAATATAGCCCACTTTTTTCTTTAAATTTGACCTATTTCAACTCCTTAGCTCCTCCCCTCTTAATCCCCACCACCACAAATTCTGCAACATATTGCCGAATATTATGAACCAAATTTAAGTGCATGTTCGGACATGGTGGTGTTTGCATCCCCGGAATGAAAGTCGGACACGAAAATCGGACTCTCCGAAGCCGCAAAATTGAAAAACTCCCATTATTTTCTGAACACGCCTCGTATAAATTGTGATATTGTTTGTGAAATAAAAATAAATGAAATGACCAATTTATTAAAAGGAATATTTTTACCGCTGGATCTCCTCCGTACACGCACTCCCCCACGAAATCCGTGAAGTAGAGCGAGTAACTGAGGTGCGACATCCACGTCAGCAGGTTGGTCAAGAAGAGGACCCTCATGGAGCTGGGCATGGACGTCAGAGACTTGCAGTATTTGGATATCGTCAGGGGTTTCTCTCCCCTCTCGTTCGCCCTCGTCTTGTCATTATCGTACTGGACGGCTGCGGCTTTGAGAAGAGGCTCCACCTTCGAGTCCCCTATCTGCCCATTGCTATTACCGATCACTTTTATGTCCGGTATAATAATCTGCAAAAAATACGTACGTACACAAATGCACACTTATAAATGCATAATAAAAAATTATAGAGGGCGCCCCCGACGGGAATATTTGGAGTAAGTGTGCGAAGATTTAAACTGCGCCTCATATGTCGAGCTGAAGAGGGCTGCAGAAAATAGAGACCAATGGAGGACGAGATGCGGGACTTTGCTGCAAACTAATCCCCAGGATTGAGACTGCGAAGAAGTGATAAAGATAATAAAATTGCATAACTTACAATAGTAACAAGTAAATACACATAGGTAACCAAAAATCTGAACGAAGTATATACGCAAACATGAAAAAGCAAAAATGAAAAACATTTTGGAACTTTATCGAGGTTTAATAATTATATTAACTCGTTCATATTATATATTTTCTTATATAATTGTTTTGTATAAAAAATTTTTTTCAAAGCACTTTTCTTCTCTTTACTGAATTAAATCATTATTATTATGGATAACTTATACAGCGCCATTTTCATAATATAATACCTCAAGGGCGCTTTAAATGTGATTATACAGGGTGTTCTTTAAACCCTGTCACATCTGAAACCGTATGGGCAAGAAGACATAATAGCATATTTAAAAAAATAATTAGAAAGAAGAATTTTTTTTTAAATAAAATATGTAAAAAAACAAATGGTTGCTTACGTCTGCAGGGGAGAAGTGAGGGGAGCGCGGTGCAGTGTCAGACTCCCCCCTTCCCCCTCCTCGTTTCACCTCTGCAGAAGTAAGCAACCATTTGCTTTTTTTCATGTTTTATTTTTTTAAATTTTATTCGTTCTAAAAAAATATTTTAATTCGTCTCAAAGGCTTTAGGCGTATATATTGTTGTTGTATATTTAGTTATAAATGTGCTAAACTTGCTTTGTTTCTTTGTTGTTCTCAATATGTGTTATTTTCTAAATGTTAATATTATTTATGTCCCGAATTGAGTTGTTGTGACTCCTGGGAATGTAATTCAACACATTACACTTGTAAAATACTTTGTGTTACATGATTTATTAATAAAATAAAATAAAATGTGTAAAGATGCCACTTAAACCAGGCAACGACAGGTCATAAGCCTTGTAGATGCCTAGACTTATATATTACCTTCTCTAAAATGTTCTTCGTCTCTTCGTCTCAAAGGTTTTAGGCGTATATATTGTTGTTGTATATTTAGTTATAAATGTGGTTAACTTGCTTTGTTTCTTTGTTGTTCTCAATATGTGTTATTTTCTAAATGTTAATATTATTTAAGTCCCGAATTGAGTTGTTGTGACTCCTGGGAATGTAATTCAACGTATTACACTTGTAAAATACTTTGTGTTACATGATTTATTAATAAAATAAAATAAAATGTGTAAAGATGCCACTTAAACCAGGCAACGACAGGTCATAAGCCTTGTAGATGCCTAGACTTATATATTACCTTCTCTAAAATTTTCTTCGTCTCTTCGTCTCAAAGGTTTTAGGCGTATATATTGTTGTTGTATATTTAGTTATAAATGTGCTAAACTTGCTTTGTTTCTTTGTTGTTCTCAATATGTGTTATTTTCTAAATGTTAATATTATTTATGTCCCGAATTGAGTTGTTGTGACTCCTGGGAATGTAATTCAACGTATTACACTTGTAAAATACTTTGTGTTACATGATTTATTAATAAAATAAAATAAAGTGTGTAAAGATGCCACTTAAACCAGGCAACGACAGGTCATAAGCCTTGTAGATGCCTAGACTTATAAATTACCTTCTCTAAAATGTTCTTCGTCTCTGTTGTAATATGTTAGTACTTATTTATTGTGAAAGAAAACATTAGGAAATTTATTTTAATTCAGGCTTAAGTATTGTAATTAAATTAGTTTGCCACTTACCAGTTTTACTTCTGTGTCGTCCTCGCTGCTCTTAATATCTGCCAGAGGAATCTCCCTGAAGCTGGTGAGGGTGATGGCGATGCAAGTCGTGAATATGATGATGATCAGCTTGAACACAGTCTTGATGTTCCCTCCCAGCCAGGTCCCTAGAATATTTCACCTATACAAATGACCGCACTAATATTACACCCACTCACGTATATATCGCGTAGTAAAACTTATAAACAATGACTGAGTGAAATAATATTGCGAAATTAATAATAAATATAAATTAGCAAAAGAGAACATTCAAACATCAGTTGAATCAAAAATAAATAGTCAAAAAGACACTAATGGCCCTTTTCACACATGCCACGCTAATCCACCCGGCGTGGTAATTTGACCGGGTTCACCCTGCAAAAGCTGACACGTTGTGTATGCGTTTGTAGGATGAACCAACACCGATCTACATATCAACACCACCATGTCCAAACATGCACTTAAATAAGGTTGATAATATTAAGTGATATGTTGCGGAATGTGTGGGGATGGGGGGGCTAGGCATTCGCATTAAAGAACAAATGAGATGTTTAAGCAATAATTATTATTTAGAGTTTGCCATTGAAATCACGATTTTGATAAGTATCCAGGAGTTGAAATTTGAAATTCAAATACTTAGAAAGGACTTAAATTAAATAACCTGGAGGTGAATTCAACAATGTTTAAGTATTTCCAAATGCTTGCAGACTGGCTGGATTCCCTTCCTAGGGAGTTTATTCATATTTAAAATTATTTCAACAGAGAGGGAAAACATTTTTGAGAAAGGAATATGGATGTCTGGGCATTTACAGGGCTTGTGACCTGTCATTGGCTGGTTTAAGTGGCCACTTTACACACTGTGTAACATTCACCATTCTGCTCATATCTGAACATCCACATTTCCTCAACTCTTCCATCTGTTGACTTTTGTGAAGTAAAAGAGCTGAAAGCTTTATCACGTTGGTGAGATTCATCCGGCCGAACCAAATCACCTACTGGGCAACGCTTGAAAACAATTTTCCAACTTTTATACTTCTTCTTTTACCAGGTAGTTAATTCTACTTACTGCTTTTACTTCACAAAAGTCAACAGATGGAAGAGTTGAGGAAATGCGGATGTTCAAACATGGGCAGAATAGTGAATGTTACATAATGTGTAAAGTGGCCACTTAAACCAGCCAATGACAGGTCATAAGCCCTGTAAATGCCTAGACTTCCATATTTCCTTCTTCAAAAATGTTTTCCCTCTCTATTGAAATAATTTTTTATATAAATAAATATTATTAACCTAATGTTAGTGCGTGTTGGGACATGGTGGTGTTCGCATCCTCTTTAACTCTGTATGTAATTTATGTATTTTTTACTATATATACTATGGTATATACTAGGGTATAGGTGAAAGTGTATTTTAGTATTTGCATGTTGGTGTAGTGAGTGTCCTGACGAAGAGGCGGGTACGTCTCGAAACGTGTATTGTGAGCTCCTTGAACTCAACAAAACCATCACGGGAGATCGCTATCGACTATTGACTAAAATGTATCAATGCGTTTGATCCGAGTATTGAGGGAAAAACGGCCGGAAGACGAGGAGAGACTCGTCAAAGTAATTTTGGAGCACAACAATGCTCGGCCACATGCTGCAAGTCCCGTCAGTATTCCATACACAAGATAAGATTTTCACTTAAAGATTCTTCTCATCGTTTCTTTGAATCCCTTAAAATAAATATGTGTTTATGTTTTTCCTTTTTTAAAAAAATGTTATTACTATTTTATTTTATTTTTACATCTGAGCATGTTTTTCATTCTTTATTTCCATTCTTAATTCTTAATTACTCTTTCAAATTTTCTTCATTTTTAATATTATTTCCATTTGTAAATACTCACTACAAACTACAAACCTTAAAATATATTTTTTTCACTTAAATTTTAATTTTAAAACAACTTTCATTTATGTTTTCTTTTTCCTTCTCTTTTTTATACTTTCATAATTAACCTTACATTTAATTGCTTTTTAATATGGAAACTTCACTGGTCCATTAGAATTAAGTCCAATTGTGTAAAATATTTAACTTTGTAACTGTACTGTATGTTTCCTGAATAAAAGAAAATAAAAATAAGGCTTGAAAATATTCAGAAAACATTTTTGAGACATCTCAATTGGAGATCCAGATTTACGGACCTTAACTATAAAACTTCTTGTCATAAACATAATATACTCAGTCTTGAGGATCGTCGTTTGTTATTAGATATGGGTATTTTACATGACATTCTTAATGGACGTCTTGATAGTCCTATTCTGGTTTCTGAGTTGGCCCTTAATGTACCTGGCTAACGCACCCGTCACACGAATCTATCTCTTTTCCATGAACCTACAGTTCGCACCAACTATGCACAGAACTCTCCTCTGATTCGCTTGAAGCGTAATAATAATGTATTTTTCAATAACATAGGCACATTTAACTGCAGTAAACTCACTTTCAAAACAAGAATTAAAAAACTATTATATGAAAAAAAATATGTTTCTTTATAAAAAAAAAAATATTTTTACATTATAAATTTAAGATGTTTCTATTCACTCATAATAAACACACACTCACCCTGTCTATAAATCCACCGTTGTTGTTGTTGTTGATAACACCGTTTTCCTAGGAAACCACACTCTAGTCACCGTTACGACGGCTGTCCACTGCATCACCGTTCACTACGGCCGTTAAAATACGGGCACCGCTGTCCTAAGAAACCCTAGCTTTACACTGCCCATTTGAGCGTTTCCAAGTATGTTTTTTTTAATTTGTTTTTGTTTATTCAGAAAAACAACAGCAATACAAAAAATATACACAACATCATAAAAAAATACAAAATAAAGCCAAATCAGTTTTTCACATAAATACAATTATAAAAATCCAGTTCAGTTAGATTCATAAAAGTGCATATGTGCGAGTTTTTTGTGTGAGGATGCGTGTGTAAGTGAGTGGAGTGTGGTTTTGGTAGGTATGTGAATACGTGTGTGAGTGTATATGGGTGTGAGGGTGGATTTATAGACAGGGTGAGTGTGTGTTTATTATGAGTGAATAGAAACATCTTAAATTTATAATGTAAAAATATATTTTTTTTTATAAAGAAACATATTTTTTTTCATATAATAGTTTTTTAATTCTTGTTTTGAAAGTGAGTTTACTGCAGTTAAATGTGCCTATGTTATTGAAAAATACATTATTATTACGCTTCAAGCGAATCAGAGGAGAGTTCTGTGCATAGTTGGTGCGAACTGTAGGTTCATGGAAAAGAGATAGATTCGTGTGACGGGTGCGTTAGCCAGGTACATTAAGGGCCAACTCAGAAACCAGAATAGGACTATCAAGACGTCCATTAAGAATGTCATGTAAAATACCCATATCTAATAACAAACGACGATCCTCAAGACTGAGTATATTATGTTTATGACAAGAAGTTTTATAGTTAAGGTCCGTAAATCTGGATCTCCAATTGAGATGTCTCAAAAATGTTTTCTGAATATTTTCAAGCCTTATTTTTATTTTCTTTTATTCAGGAAACATACAGTACAGTTACAAAGTTAAATATTTTACACAATTGGACTTAATTCTAATGGACCAGTGAAGTTTCCATATTAAAAAGCAATTAAATGTAAGGTTAATTATGAAAGTATAAAAAAGAGAAGGAAAAAGAAAACATAAATGAAAGTTGTTTTAAAATTAAAATTTAAGTGAAAAAAATATATTTTAAGGTTTGTAGTTTGTAGTGAGTATTTACAAATGGAAATAATATTAAAAATGAAGAAAATTTGAAAGAGTAATTAAGAATTAAGAATGGAAATAAAGAATGAAAAACATGCTCAGATGTAAAAATAAAATAAAATAGTAATAACATTTTTTTAAAAAAGGAAAAACATAAACACATATTTATTTTAAGGGATTCAAAGAAACGATGAGAAGAATCTTTAAGTGAAAATCTTATCTTGTGTATGGAATACTGACGGGACTTGCAGCATGTGGCCGAGCATTGTGTTGATAACACCGTTTTCCTAGGAAACCACACTCTAGTCACCGTTACGACGGCTGTCCACTGCATCACCGTTCACTACGGCCGTTAAAATACGGGCACCGCTGTCCTAGGAAACCCTAGCTTTACCCACGCACCGCATTCACCGGACATTGTTTTTTCCAATTATCACTTATTCCAATCGATAACTTATGGTTTGGCTGAGCAGCACGTCCATTCTTATGAAGATTCCAAAAAATGGATCGATTCGTGGATAACCTCAAAAGACGAGTCTTTCTTTTAAGATGGCATTCGTATGCTGCCAGAAAGATGAGAGAAAGTATTGGTTAGCGATGGACAATACTTTCAACGACATATTCTTTTTAAACTCTTGTGTGGCTGTGATGTCACACTAGTCGACATAGGACACAAGACTTGATATATCTCTCTTATTTTTTGAAACGATGAACTCGAATTTTTTCGAATCTTCAAATGGACATTTTCACATCGGGTTTGGAAAGTACATTTTTTATAACTGTGCCGGATGTTAACACAAAAAATATTTATCCTTGCTATGCGAAGAATAAAGGTCCGCTGATTTAGCAACACATCTGCATAAGAGAGAGCGCGAAGATAAAACTCATAACAAGGAAGACAGAGACGCTGTTTTGTGGCGGGTGTTGTGTAAAACAGATTCAGTATTCAGTCGGTTGATGACAGTGATGGGGGACGCACGCGCGTAATATGAGCGGCGTATTTTTTATTGTTTATTTATTTTGCATAAACAGTGCTTAATTATATGTCTATTTGCAAAAAATATGGAAAAGAAATTATAAAACAGTTTGTCTCCATGCTTTTTTTTCAAATGCCTGAACATTAGAATATTCCGTCTTTTACTAGTGGTAACGATGTTACATTACCGCGCGTAAAGGGATTATTTACCACGGTCTTTTAAGAGTTAATAAAACATTAATTTTCGAGAAAAAAAGAACGAGAATTTATTCAATTCCCCAAAATATTAGTTAGTCATTGGTTGGTAACTTACCTATGACCAGGGCATTCCAGTCAACTCCTCCGATTACGTATCCTAAGAATCCTCCGACTCCTGTCATTACGGTGAATATGCTCAGACCTTTTGCATGATCCTCTGTAAAAATGGAAACAAAATTTATGATTAAAACACTAAAATTTAAAAAACGTGAAATACTTAAATTTTCAGACCATTTCCGAAAAGTCGTAAATAGCTTGTGCTGTAAAAATGGAAATCGAGTTGTGGTAGAGTGGGATTTGAACCTTAGGCCCGTGAGACCACAATGCTACCACGGGACCACAACCCAGTTCGAAGTTGAAAAATATATGGTGTCCACAAAGCATCTCTGTCAGGTCGTTAAAATATAACAGAATGCCAGCGACGTTCGTTGCCCCAATGGGAGCAGAAATTATGAGGTTGCTGAACCCCAACTATCACAATGGCGAGTACATCCAACAAGCGGTTATCCTGGCCCTGAGTAGCGCAGGACCGATGGTTATCCTGGACCATGCTTTCGCTGTAGTGATCGCCAACGTCGGGGGGACCTGACAAGGCAATGCAAGAAGAAGAAGAAGAACCCCGACCTTAGCTATACGGTTTTGAACAGGTCGTCCATAATATCTATCGTAGGGTAAAGCTAGCAAAGAGTACGCATCGCGATTTATTTGAAAAACGTTTCCAAACTTAACAACACTACAATTATTTTAATATTAACAGATAAGATCATCATCATCCTTTCCGCCTCTAATGGTGCATAGGGCACGCCTCAAGCACCAGTCTATGAAGTCCAATTATGAAAAATTGTATCTGAAAATAAATTATATTTCTTCTACTACTTGCACCAAATTCTGTAAATACTAAATCAGATGGATACATTCATAATTTTTTAATTGTAAATTTTATATGTTTTTTTTTTTGTGAAATTAACAATGGACGTGATTTATAGCATCCTCCCTATCCCGCAATTCTGAGTTAGATAGTTTATTAACAAATAAAAAAAATTAAGACCGAATTTCTTCACAGCGGACTTTTTATAAAAAAACGGGTATACCGACCACCTCATCTTTCCACGTTAGCAATTCATGCATTCTTTTGGAGCTAATAAACTGTATCTGACCATTTTATTAATGTTTTTTTTTAAGTAAAATGATACGAAAATGGAGTGAAAAGTTTGCAAAGTTCATCAGTGTCAATGTTGTTATTACAGCATTAAAACGACATTGCTTATGGTGATTAATTTATCTCAAAAGTAATTAGTTGAGATAACAGGACGTGTCAATTTGAATGCATTGTAACGCGGTCTCACCTTTCTTCATACAAACACGTATTTCCCCTGGATAATGTCACTAGAGCAATATTTTTTTACAAACTTTAGATATTTATTTACCATTGGCGTGTCCCTATTATTTATTTTTATAAAAATAAAAATAATTATGCCACAGCATCGAACGTTTTTTTATAGAATATTTTTTTTCAAAATGTATTTATTTATTCATATTTTTCGCTTACTAACTATAATTAATAATAAACATAATGTGACTTCACTGGGGTTTCCCGCGCCGAGGACCCTTAACAATTTAGTTTTTAGAAATTACATTTGAGAATAAACAAAGAAGACTAACTTAAAAAATAAACATACAAGGTATTTATGTACATATATATTATTTATATTACAAAACACACAATGAAAATAACAAAAACCCAACATAAGTTATACAGTTGTGGAGTAGTTGATTCAGTATTGGTATGGGCGAATGAGACAATCCATTTTATTTTTACCTAGCTCCACTATCAATTTTTTTATAGCCTTTTTAAACATTTTTTCATTACTAATTGCTTTAATAGATAGTGGAAGTAGGTTATAGATTTTGATTGAATAATACTCAAAATCCCTTTATCCAAAAGTGGTATTAGTTTGTATTTGTTTAAGTTGTCTATGTGTTGAGGATCTAGTGACTATATTATTTGTATGTGATGTATTGTGGGGGGTTATGTCCTTCATTTGAGTAAGAGTAGTTTTTGAATCTATAAGTGAGTATTGTTTTAGCGGATAATTGTTTTGGTGTCATAAGTTGTGATTTATGGAATATTTCTTCATTAGATGTCTGTATCGGGACTGTGAGTATTATTTTAATTATGGATTTTTGTGCAACAAATACACTATTTAAAACTGTAATATATTTTAATTGTTTTTTTTATGACTGGCTAGAAAGTAAAGTTAGTATGGTGAATAAATGTGAAATTTTAAAGAATTTCTAAAAGAGTCCAGAATTAATTCCACTACTGAATTCTAACGTGTTAAATTTATCATACAAATCTTATCCAATACACCCCATTTTTGAGTAACAGCATCGATAACAATTTGCAGGTTGAGCCATATATACAGATTTCTACGATTTTGATGAGGTGAATCGTTTTTTATTAAAACTTCAGAGATTCGGGGTGTATGATTCACTCTTAAATTGGTTTAAAATTGACCTCGCCCACAGATCTCGAATTGCAGTTTTAGTGGTTTTTTTATACGTCCTTATTTATTTATTTATATATACGCCCAATGGGCATTTAAGGACATATTTATACATAAAAAATAGAGTTTGTGGGAGTGGAAGCGGGAAGAGAGGTGTTTATAAATTAATTTGATTCAGTGATCGTTTGAACACAGTGTGTAAAGTGGCCACTTAAACCAGCCATTGACAGGTCATAAGCCCTGTAGATGCCTAGACTTCCATATTACATTCTCTTAAATTTTTTTCATCTCTGTTGTAATATATTAATATAAACAGCTCCCCAGGGAGTTGAATCCAGTCCTTGTCTACAAAAATTTGGACAAACTCAAAATATTGTTAAAACAACTTTGTTTTTAACCACTATTTTTTTTTCCACCGACCTGTTTCAAAGCAAACAAGCTTCTTCGTCAAGGTTTGCATAAGTAATGAATTAATTCCTATTTTAATTTTATCATGTTCACTAAATACTACATGTGGACCCAATAATTCAAGTATTTTTTTTCCTTACAAGGGTGGTAATTTGATATCAATATTTTTGAAGCTAGATAGAAGAGGACTTAAAGAAATACTGTTTATTTGGTTATTAATTATTTTTATCTTATTATCAATCGCTTCTTTATCAAATGCATTTATTCAATTAACAACACGATTTTAATGAACGTTTGGGATAACTTTTGATAAACTCAAATTCAACTATCACATTTATTTTATCTCCATGAGAGCACCTAAAATTTGAGGATTTATTTTGCGAAAATCTAAGCCATTTCAATCCCGGAAAATCGCAAAAACGCTTTATAATTCCTTTGTTTGCAGCTTGCTTAAATTCAATTCTATAATTTGGTCTCTTAATTATAATATTCAAATAATGTCCTCTCTGCCTTTATTTGCCTAACCCGCGCGGCGCGGCGTGATGGCTTGTTTGTGTCTATTCAGGCTCCGTGGAACACTGGAACACCCTTACAGAGAACACTCTTACTGTACTACGCGTTCTGCACCCCAAAGTTAAGGTGATAACGTTTATTTTTCAGAACATAATTTCAAATTATTGTTATATGAAGCATCATCTCTTTTTAATCATACCTCAGTGCCTCACATGGGGTTTTCATCTACGGGAATTTTTTTCAAATTTTTATTTTTTATTTATAAATCATCTAACACAAAGTATTTTACAAGTATAATACGTTGAATTACATTCCCAGAAGTTACAACAACTCAATTCGGGACACAAATAATATTAACATTTAGAAAATAACACATAATGAGAACAACAAAGAAACAAAGCAAATTTAGCACCTTTATAACTAAATATAGCACAACAATATATACGCCAAAAAGCTTTTCTTACACAAGCAGAATAAATATATTAAAAAAACGCTTTAAGAATAAAAATAAATAGTGAATCTACTAAGGGAAATAAGGTCATTAACATCACATGCCATGCAGATGATGCTGCTATAGTGATGATGAGAACATATCCATCTCAGTTAGTAAACCAATGAACACATGATTATTGAAAACATAAATTGGATATACAAAACATGTGTCAGACCAAATCATGGTGTATACAACAGAGGTGAGGATAGATAGAGAGAAAATAAAAAATACGAAAAACCAAGTAGAAAAACTAAATATCTTTTTTCATATACATATTTTTTCCTAAAACGAGTCGACGCTCCGGCGCATTGTGGCATCAGTGCACCCCTGTTTGGATCATGAACCACCTGTTTCAATAAAATATAATTTTAAAGAAACACTCGGTAATAATGCAACATAGCATACCTTGACCCGCCTGTGTCGGGGATATAACATTTAAGCATTTTGTAATCGGGTTGTGGTCCCATGGCTAGCGCTGTAGACACACGAATTAGAGGTCCGAGATCCAATCCTTAGTCTACCCCAAATTGATTACCATTTTCTAATATTGAGTTATTTACAACGCTTTGAAAATAGCCCCAAAATTAAAATATTTAGGTAAATTGTAGATAGTTACGAAAATACAGATTTTTTGGATACTAAAATAGCGATATAAACGTGTACTCACAAATTAATTTCATGATCATTTCTCAATTGCGAATAATGACTCAGTATTGATTTCAAAAGGAAATGCAATCTCATTTTTTCTTCATTTAAACTTATTCTCGTATTTTCTTCTTGAATTATTTTATTTTATTTATTTATAATACAAACAGATGTACAGGTTACATGATTATGAATATAAACTATAAAAAAATGTTTATATAAAATAGTTGAGCTTGCCATCCAATATCAGAATTATACTAAAATAAAGCGACGATGGCTTAAACTACATGAAGAATAAACATACTATATTTTTAAATAAATTAAAAGAATAAAAGAAATATGGACAAAACAAGGAGACAGTGGGAAGGAAAAGAAGAAAATTAATGAGGAGCGGTGAAGGATGAATGAATGATAGTATAGGATGAACATCTCTGCTGGCGAGCTCATACTAATGAATTAAGCAGCAAAATATTTTTCAGTCTACACTCACTTAGAAGGTTGCAAAAATTCTTACCCATTAATACTAAATGCACCCTTGTACAAGCATAACTACTACCCATTCTAGATTACGCTGATGTTTCCATGACTGATTTAAGCTGTGAGCAACTCGATAAACTTGAATGACTTCAGAATACATGTATAAGGTACATTTTTGGTCTTCGGATATATGACCACATTTCTGATTATCGTAGGCAACTAAAATGGCTCAAAATTAGACAGCGGAGAGACTATCACTCCCTCTCACTTCTGTTCAATGTACTTCATGGTCCTAACGCTCCTTTATACCTGCGTGGAAAATTTCAACGCTTATCAGTTCATGGTTTACCACTTCGTTCAAATTCTCAAGGCACTCTCTTAATACCCATCCACAATTCCTTTTTCTTCTCTAACTCATATAGTGTCCATGCGGCTCGACTGTGGAATCATCTCCCATCCACCGATAAGATTTTTTTTAAATTCTTTTTTTTAAACATAATAATGTTCCCTCACTGGGGTGTCCCGTGCCGAGGGAAACATTTTACAAAATGTGAAACATGCCTAAGATTGGCTATTTAACAAAGTTAACATAATAATAACAATAAAAAAACGTTATTTATTCAACTAACCTAATTATCATTGACATAATAAACAATAAAAAACTAAAATAATCATAAAAAACATAACCAATTTATATAGACCAATAGAACAAATTTCATAAACAGTACACACATTTTACCTATTTGGCTTGATCCACTCATCGATCCGTGCGCAACCCACCTCCACTATCCATTTCTTAATAGCAATTTTATATTGTGAGAACTTACTAATTGTCCTTATGGATAATGGAAGTAGATTGTACACTTTAACCGAGTAGTAGGTCAATGTTACTACATTATCTCTGTTTGAATCACGTCTGAAGAAAAATCTCCTTTCTCTTCCTTAATCTCTCCTCCTTTCCTTTTTCCCATTGATAGTTTTGATTTAAGGTAATTTAAAAACAAATACGTTTATTTTTATTTTAATATATCGTTAGCTTTTTAATATTTTTTTTCTATTAAATATGTTCTGTAAATTGAATTATAAAAATAAAACTTTTATTTTATTGGTTGGTTTGAGGTAATTGCCATTTGGCAATAAGCCCGCAAATATACAAATAACATTATGAACAAAAAGTTAAATAAATAAATAAAACATTGAAAATACATATAAATATACACAAAAACTGAAAAAGGACATGCAGCTGTTCAAAAAGAACCTGAAATTAGCTTAAATTGTTAGTTTTTAACATTTTCCATTAACAAGAACCAAACGACCCCAGTTAATCAAAAAAATCATAATATAGGGTTCACGGCATGACAAACGTACCGCCGAACGAGTGCGTCATCCGTAATCGCATGCTTAAAAGCAAATAACGTGAATATTGGATTGGCAGTATTGGCACCGTCTCGCTGCGTGAAAACACCGCCAGCGCTTTTTAAACAGTCATTAAATAATTGAAATAAAAAAAAACATAATTACAGGTCAATATGTTAGTTTTTTAGTGATACCGTATGTGTTGGATTTGTTCCGACGTTTCAGCTACCTTTGCAGGAGCCATCTTCAGGGTAAACTGTGAAGATGGCTCCTGCAATGGTAGCTGAAATGTAGGAACAAATCCAACACACACGATATCATATATTGATAACAGCGACCCTGAAAACCTTCGCACCTATTTGATAATTACAGTTATTTATTTTTTTAAATAATTTAAACGTTAGTCTGGAATGATAAATATCACAGTATAAAATTGTTATGTTTACGATTGTTGTTATGTTTATGATATGACAAACAGAAACGTAAAAAAATACTTTGCTTCACTAACAAAATGGACGAACATGAATTATTAATTTAAATTTATTTCAACAGAGAGGGAAAAATATTTGAGAAGGGAAAATGGAAGTCTAGGCATTTACAGGGCTTATGACCTAAACCAGCCAATGACAGGTCATAAGCCCTGTAAATGCCTAGACTTCCATATTCCCTTCTCAAATATTTTTCCCTCTCTGTTGAAATAAATTTAAATATGAACAACTCCCTAGGGAGGAAATCCAGCCAGTCTGCAAGCATTTGGACATAATCAAACATTGATAAATTAACTTAACGAATAAAAAAGAAACGCCATACACTTTGTGACTAAAAAACACAATGTTTTGCGTGTGTCCAAATGCTTGCAGACTGGCTAGATTTCCTCCCTAGGGAGTTATTCATATTTAAATTTGTTGCAGCAGAGATAGAAATCATTTTTGCGAAGGAAATATGGATGTCTAGGCGTTTACAGGGCTTATGACCTGTTATTGGCTGGTTTAAGTGGCCACTTTAAAACTGAATTCTTCACCCTTACAGAGACAGAATTCATAAATAATACAATCTTTTCTGGGATATTCTCTGCGGGGGTTATTTTCACGCTTAATCGTATTTCTTTAACAAAAAGCAGCCTTGAAAATATTTTTGAATTTGAGTTTTTAAATGAGAATACATAATTTTTATATTTTAAATGCAGATCATTGCAATATTATCCTTTTCTAGTCAGATACATCTAAAGCAATAGGAAAAGTTTTCACACCTTAATTTCCTTAAAACCTTATATTTTTACATTCCTTTATTTGTTTAGTGATAAAAATGTTGTGTATATTGTTTAAGGTGCAAAACAAAACATGTCGATATTTTCGTAAGAAACACCATTTAAAAACTTACCCCTAACAGTTAAAATACTTTTGTTTAAATAATAAGACAATAATATTTTTAACTGAATCGGCATTCACTTCGTAAAACTTCATTATAAATTATTATATAAATAAATTTATTAAATATTAATTTAAGTTTATTTTTTGTTTGAATTCTATGACACTGTGAACAATGTCCTGTGTTTACTATATAAGTTTTATATCACCCGTCAATGGGAGGAGTGCTCTCCCAAAACTATAGTAGTGTTCTTGTAAAATAATAATAATTGTGTAACACTAGTAACAAAGTTTTATTTTTATAATAATTCATAGAGAATAATTTATTATATAAATAAAACACGAGTGATACTTTAATCCACAAATTTGGAATATTCAGTGACCGGTTTCATTTCGACCAGTCTCGAAGATGTCGCGAAAGCGATGAAACCGGTCACCGGATATTCCAAATTTGTAGATTAAAGTATCACTCGTGTTTTATTTATATAATAAATTACAATGAACTTTATTCAAGAATTTTCACTTACAAACTTAAATGTCATAGAGAATAATCCTATATTCAGTTTAAAAAATACGAAACAAGATGTTTTTGCTAACGTTAACGTAAAAAAAAGATTTAATTATTTTTTTTGCAAAGTATTGGAAACTCTGTAATGATCACGCAAAATGCGCAGGTGGCCGTGTGACGGTCCGAGGCCAACAAACGAATTTCGTGCACTATATTTGTATTTCTCTCTCACTTCTGTGCTAATAGTTAAACTATATACTAGTAACAAGCCATGGTCGGCTATCGCCCACTGTTACATGCTAGGGGATTAGGCCCTTCGGGCCTAATGTAATTGACCCTCCGGGCCTCGTTTCATCGGTACTACGAGCCTCAGTTGATCGGCCGTTGATTAGGATCTCAGACACCTTTATTTATTTTATGCTCTTTGGGCAATCTAAATGTAATAAAGGAGAACCTGTCACTCAAAACTATGCTACCAAAACCACACAAAATTTACAGATATATTTTTTTTTTTTTTTTAGCCAGTTAACAGACTTATGGAAGCCCTAACAGATTGACATTGACGATATATATAATGACACATAATCTAAACAATCTTAAAATCTATTGAAATTTACTAAACGTATAATTATGGCATAATCTAGGCGGATGTGGTAAGTGTGTCATCGCGAGTCAGGAGTGACAACATCGCTTGTTTCTTGAATGCTTGCCTTTGCTGTAGAAACACATCGACAGTTCCGTTTAACGAGATTTTGTTCACTGTTCTGAGAATCCTTGGCAAAGGGGAAAATAATCCGATGTTGGTTTTATAATTTCCCATAGCAAAAACAGCATTGGTACGCAAGTTACGATGAGGTAAATTATGTTTAAACTGAGCAAGGATATCATGGGCATCTATACAGTTAGACGTTAATTTGTGCAAGAATATCAAACCAGCCAAAATCTTTCTGAATTGAGTAGATATGAAAGTACTCAAGACGATCATAATAGTTAATTATGAAAGTATTTGATCTAATTTGATTGTCCTGTGGCAAGTGTCTCGGACTCACGGACCAAAGGTCTGTGGTTCGAATCCCACTCTACCCCAACTTGATTCCATTTTCTTATAGTGAGTTATTTACAACTCGTTGAAAGTGGCTTTTAAAATTAAAAATTGGGGTAAATCAGAAAGCAAATAATTCTTTTATAAAAAAAATAAAAATAAATATAAACGTCTCGAAGATGTCACGAAAGCGATGAAACCGGTCATTGGATATTCCGAATTTGTCTTTTATTTCTATAATCAACTAAATATAAACGGTTGTTTTTTTATTTTTAATTTATAGTTATATTGAATTTTTTGGATATTATTATTATTTAAATTTTTCAAGTATCATTTAATGAAATGAAAAAAAATACAGATAAAAATAAGGTCTTTTATAAACACTGGAATTTCCTAGCTAGTCGGGAACTGAAACAATGAACCTCTGGGCGTTTTAAATCTGTAAAATAAATAAATAAAATAATTGCTAAAAATGTTTAAAGTATATTATATTGTTTTTCGCACTGAAATGTTTTTTTAATTGCTCATTGAATAATGATAAAATAATAATAGTATCAAATTTTTCGAAATTTCATGTAGAACATCACCTCATATTTATCTCATTTTGTAATTTTTGAGGAAAAACTCCCCTTTTGCTTGGGACGACCGCATTCCTTTTGGTTGTTTTAGGTTGACTAAAAGTAAAAATATTTAACAACTTACAACAGGGATGGAGAATACCTTAAATAAAGGAATATGGAAGTCTAAGCCTTTACAGGGCTTATGGGCTTACCATCCAATGACAGGTCATAAGCCCTGTAAATGCCTAGACTTCCATATTTCCGTATTTAAGGTATTCTCCATCCCTGCTGTAATTTGTTAATCTTAATGACTCCCAAGGGGGTAAAATCCAGTCTTTTGTCTACGAACATTTGGACAAACTCAAATATTGTAGTAAAAATATTTGTTTTTTTTTTTTTAAATTTATTTATTTATTCATATATATGTACATTAAAAAATTGAATATCTTAGTTCATACATATAGAAATAATTAAAATAATTAGGTAAAATTAGGTATTTATAAAAAAAACACATTAGTATACATGATATCCAAAGAATAATATGTTAAAAAAGTAAGAGAATCTTGTAATGAAAAACTCCTTCCCTTGTATGATTTAGCTCCGCGGGCCCCGCGTTGACCACCCATGCCGTAGACGGTTTTTAACACTGAATAGATAATGTTTTTAAGTACTATCGTATGGCAAAAAATATTGTCTGGATGTGGATGCTAACAGAAGATTAAAACCGACCTTGTTAAAATGTTAACAGTAGTTTTTATTGTTATGAAAAAAATGTCTGGTATTGTAGCATAATAAAGACCGTAGGATCTTTTATCAAAGGCTAAAGGTTAAAGTCAAATTCTGAGATAAAAGTCTGACATATTTTTATGATTTATAGCACGCGGTGGGTAAATAAGTTAATAAAATATTCCAAATAATTTCTAATTACAATAATATTTGTGATTTTGTCGAAATCATCTAAGTTTTAATGCATTCATAATTTGTTTTTAAAGTTTAAGGATTTAACCATTGCGCGTTGTATTGTTTTAATATTTTTATTCATTCGCTCCAAAAAGAAGCATGTGGACATCGCCAGACGCCTCCTATAGCTCAATCACAAATAACCGTCGACGTGCTTTAAAACATGCTAAGCATTTGAGCGATCATAATGAACATGCCTAAGTTATCGCAGTCATAAATTAATGTGAGTGTAATCTCTAAGTCAAGGCTCGCATCGGTTTGTTTTTTGTTTTCCTCGTAAATAAATACAGTTCACGGGCGAGAAATCGGAGTTTACCATAAAAAATAATACAATAAATTGCATTTGCAAAATAATAAGGAGTATCCTTTACAAAAAAGGGAAAATTAAATTACAATTACTACGGCGACTACTTTTCTTGACATTTGGCTTGCCGACCGCCGGCTAAATGCAATAAATAGCGTGAATTTTTTTTTTAAAAATAGCAGTTTTGGAATATTTTCCATATTTACACCAGTGAAATTCAAATATGTGATTGCGCAGCAGGATTATAAAAAGTAAATATTTTGACATTTAATATTAGGTGTTCGCGGATGTTCAATTGTGGTCGCGAATACGATATAAAACCATGGTGAGATTTTTTTATCGCGTCGCTTAATAATAGCACGTCGATAGTTATTTGTGACTGATCTACAGGATACCCTATCGCCTTCCAATACTCTCGCCTCCTCCCACGTCAATCCCGCTTTCCTAAGTTCCGATGAATAAAGCCGAAAGATCGACATCAGCAGCCTTCCAGGATGGCAGGAACCCGCGGGTGTATAGAAGAGGCAATTTGGGTTAAGGGTCTTCCAAGGCGTCCGCAGCACATGTCCAATCCAGGTCTAACGCCGCTTCCTCAAAACGCTCGTTATAGGAAACTGCTGCTTCCGTTCTCGGACTTCAATATCATCATTTATCATTCCATGTCCGTTCCGAAGTTGGAGCATATAGTATCCACAAAGAGCTTCCATGCATATCTATCGGCTGCTAATTCCTTTGCATTCTCGTTAGTTAGGTTTTCGTCCTGAAGTTCTGACATAAGCTGCCGACAAACAGTCAGCAGTGGACGTCCAGGACGTCGAGAACTTGATGCCTTGAAAAGTAGGCAAGCGTGGTTAAGGCTTTCAGGGCTGGTATTCTGAACGCGTTTACAGCGCGCTATAATGCGTATTTAGTACGCAAAAACGCGCTATACCGCGCTATAATTTCGTTTGGAATACCAGGACGCATTAGCAGTATATTGCCCAGCCAACTGTATTGTTTCCGCTTGACGATAGTTGTCACCTGAATTTGCTGCGTCCGTTCTCTTATTACTTCATTACTCCCAAAGTCAAACCATCGCACACCCAAGATTCTTCTGAGATATTTATTCTCAGAACTCAGAATTTTGGTGTTTTGGGCCCTTGTGAGGTGCCACGATTCGCATCCATAGAGGAGAATAAGTTTTATGCCGCCGTTATATAGGTGGCATTTGGTTTTTCCTCTCGGTCACTTGGATCTCCAGACAGCCTTCATACTACGGGCGCCAGATATAAAGGGGCGCTGCAGGCGCCCCATTTTATCCTCTCGCTCATCGAGCGAATCCATCTTACTCGCAAATTTCCTTAATAGAGCGACAAACTCGTTATAATGGCCCACCATGAGCCTATAACTCCTCCAAAAAAGAAATTGGAAATTGAATTTTTCCACAGCTTTTTGGACACTACCTTTATTTTACTCAATGAAAAATTTGAAAAGTTAAACGAGTACTCGAAATCTTGGTCTTTTCTGTTCAATATAAAAAAGACTCCGGAAAAAACTCTGTAGGAATTTCCAATTGAAATTAACAGTAGATTCTAAATCCGATATAGATGGTTGTATGTTGTGTAATGAGCTCGTAAGTCTGAAATCATTTTTACCTGATCAAAATGTGTTTAATCCTGTCATTGTTTTATAGCGTTGCTAGTTGGGAAAGGAGTTTTTCTAAGCTTTAACTGATAAAAACGTATCTATGATCGATAATATCTCAATCTAGATTGACAAACTTGGTATCTTTGTCAATCGAAAACGAAATTGCGGAAAACATAACCTTAAATATTTACATAAAAGAGATCGTTGATAGAAAGGCTAGAAAAATGAAATTTTATTAGTATTCTTTAAATAAATGGTTATTTCATTATTAACTTTGCCTTTTTTCGTATGGGTTTAAAGGGGTGGAAGATAGGGGGCGCCGTAGAAATCCCGTCCAGGGCGCTGGTAGAGCTAAAACCAGCCCTGACTATACCTTTATGTAAATATGATTCTGTCCCAAAATGAGTTTGTTGTAACTACTGGGAGTAGAAAAGTTGTATGGTTTAATAAAAAAATGAAAATAACACGATGAGTTTTTGACTTACCCGGTACACAGACTTCGAGTAAATACGTTCGGATCGGACTTTGACACACATCCGCGTCAAAATCCATTAAAACAGTCCCAAAGATAGTTAAAATCACAGCAATCATTGGCAGTTTTCGTGGTTCACTCTTATTCAACACACTTTCACCGAAACTCGTGGTCATATTGGCCACTGACTCTAAATTTGAAACATTGTTACTAATTCTCGTATCGCCTAACAGCAGGCCGATGTCTTTGCCGTACGGAACTAGGATCAATCCGATAAATATTCCCAGGCAGAGGAAGAATATCAAAGGTCTTCGTCGACCCAGCTTGGATTTGCACCTGTCACTTATGGACCCCAAAAACGGGGCCAGGACTAATCCAAGAAGCGGGGAGAGGGCCCAAACCAGCGTCATTTTGTCATGTTCTATTCCCAATTCTAGAAGGATTGGTGAAACGAAGGCAGTCTCCACAGCGTACGCAAACTCGATGCCCATCACTCCAGCTGATAGTCGTAAAAAATCGAATGACGTCTTTTTCCTAGAAATAAAAAAAAAAAACACATTTAAACTTCGATTTCTACTTGTTGACTACGCAATATTTACGTATATTTTTACTCATGTGATATCAATACAACCATGTACTCCGCACTTCTGCCTTGGGTCTCCGCAGCAGAGTACGCTTGTCCCGTTTGCCAGAAGTCAGCACACGCAAACAAGTGGATATTGCTGTAAATGACATGGCGCAATTGGTGTCTGGCTGCCTGAAGCCCACACCGGTGCACAAACTTTATCCTATTATAGGAATCGCTCCACTCAACATCAGGAAAAACGTAGCGGTGGACACAGACAGACACAAACAGACCCATGACCCTAGACACCCCCTTTACGACCATCGAATGGCTCCTCCGAGACTGAGATCGAGAAGGAGTTTCCTCAAAGTCACAACTGACTCAGAGACCTCTGCAGAAAAACGCAGAAAGTATCTGTGGAGAGGAACTTGGCGAAAGGCTCTGGATAATGCCATCTGAAAGCACAAACACCGTCCACAATTCGGACTT
Organism: Micrasema longulum; assembly: GCF_059751315.1. NCBI lineage: Eukaryota > Metazoa > Arthropoda > Insecta > Trichoptera > Brachycentridae > Micrasema > Micrasema longulum. The sequence goes on from NW_028278256.1 coordinate 138,973, forward strand.
CCCTACTTGGAAAATTCTCAATAGACTTAGGATAGGGGGTGTCTAGGTGCAAATACAACCAACGGAGGTGGAGTTTTCTGGAGGCAGATGACATGAACTGCGATTGCGGAGAGGTGCAGGATGATCCTCACCTGCTGCGGTGCCCACAAATCCATTTAACTTGTGATGATAATGATTTGACGATGGCCACTGACAAGGCGATATCTGTCGCTACACACTGAAGTGGCAAGGTCTAAAGGCCGGAACCGATAAGCAAGTAAGACGCTTAATCAAAAATAACTATCAACGTGCTAATAAGCGACGTGATAACAATTTCTTACCACGGTTGTTCATCGTATTCGCGATCACAAAGGAACATCCGTGAACACCTAATATTAAATGTCAAAATATTTACGTTTCGCGACGTATAATCCTACTGCGCAATCACGTACATATTTGAATTTCACCAAAAAAATATTCCAAAACTACTATTTTTATTTTTTCATTTATTATTTATCATGCTTTTTATTGCATATAGCCGGCGGCTGGTAAGCAGTTGCCATAGTAATTGTAATTAAATATTCACATTTTTGTAATTATCTACTTACTAAAAAGTGAATAGTAAGGAGCATCTGCTCCTAACAATGGTTTTCATTTCCCTATGCCCAAAATTCTTCAGTCTGCCAACAAACATACCAGTCTTGATTCCTTTCATAACAAGTTGTCTTCTTTCATACGATCGCTGAATCAAATTCTATTATAAACACCTCTCCCTCGCTTCCACTCCCACCAAGTTTTCTATATACCATTGTGTCTTTTTACTTTCCTTTATAATAATTTTATATGTATAAAAATGTCCTTAAAAATTCCCATTAGGCGTATATAAAAATAAATAGATTATTAATAAACTATTTTTTAGAATCTGCAACATTACCACTTGTGTCTATTTGGTTGAAAACAAATTGACACAAGTGGTTATGTAACCTACAAAAAAAACACATTTTTGTTTAAAACAGTTAACCCAATATTTTACAATGTATTAATTATTTTCAAATGTATGTTTTTCGTTGAATAAATTCTGTTATAATTTTAAAGATACATACCTAAATATATGAGAATAATCATTTCTCCTCGTTTCAGTTATTTTCAGGCTCAAGTTTTCAGAATTGACTCTTCTGAGGTCAAAATCTCTCCCGACCATTCTGATGGTTTCTGAAATCAATGTAAATTAAACAATTTATTGTTATGACATACAGAGTAACATTAAACATTTTAATAATGACGGCTTCAAAAAAACCTTTATTTTTACTTAAAAAGTCCCACTGAAACTAATTGTATATTTTTTTGTAACTTGTTCGTAGATATAACGGGGATCCGAACATTTTAGAAAAGATGTGGAAGTCTAGGCATTTACAGATTTCATTTTTATTATTATTATTATGTATAACTTATTTAGCGCGATTTTCGTAATATAATACCTCAAGGGCGCTTTACGTAATGATTCTATAAATAAATTAATTTAATTGAAGCTTTTAAATTTGTAATTTAATTACAACATATTATTTTATTATCACATGTTACGGATTAATTAAAATGATTTAAAAAACAAGTGGGTTTTAAGCTTTTTCCGAAACATCATTTCACTCTCACAGCCTAGCACCTCTGCTGGGAAAGCATTTCATGCCGTATGAACCTGAAGTGGCTACTTTAACCACTGTCCATCTTTGTTGTAATATACAGTCAAATTCAATACTTGTCCAAATAAATTTAGACAATATTTTTTTATTTATTTTATTTTATTTGGGATTTTTGCAGCGATTAAATAAAAAATAAAAATGAATTAAGCATAGAGTTATATCAGTCCAGAAACCGAATACACGCATCAAACTGAATCCGACTAAACTACTCGCAAATTAAAAGCTTTTACGTTTTGGCCATTAGTTACTTTGCAGACCCTTACCGCTACCAATAAGGGCAGGTATGAAGGTCATAAAAACGTTAATAAGATGTTGTTATAAATTGAATATTACAACCAGAATTATCCTCTTTTAAAAAAAAAAAAATACAATTCAATAAAAAAAGGTTTTAACTAAAATATTTCAATAAATATATATTTTTTCAAGTATTACCCAGGGCATAATTTTATATGAAATAAAGTCAAATGTCACAAAAATGTATGTGATTTAAAATGCTTGTATTTTTTTTTCAAAAACAAGAAGTTAAAATTTTGCTGCAGCCACTTTCATGTCAAATTTATTTCCTTTAAATTATCAAAACAAATTTTAGTTCAATGCTAAGTCTTTATTGAGATCCCAGATACCTAAGTTAAGTCTAAATTTGAAACGGCGTAATCTGCCTGTTTTTAAAGTAATTATATTTTAACAATATTTTGAATTTGTCCAAATTTTTGTAGACAAGGACTGAATTCAACGCCCTGGGGAGCTGTTTATATTAACATATTACAACAGAGATGAAGAACATTTAAGAGAAGGTAATATAGAAGTCTAGGCATCTACAGGGCTTATGACCTGTCAATGGCTGGTTTAAGTGGCCACTTTACACACTGTGTAACATTCACCATTCTGCCTGTATTTGAACATCTATATTCCTTCAATTCTTTTGTCTGTTAATGTTTGTGAAGTTAAAGAGCGTTGAATCCAGTCCTTGTCTACAAAAATTTGGACAAATTCAAAATATTGTTGATAAATTACCTGGTCCATGAAGAAGTATAGAAATTTAAAAAATAACATTTTCAGGCGTTGCCTAGTATGTAGGTGAAATAATTCAATTAGATGAATCTCACCCGCATAAATAAAGGTTCTAGCTCTTTAACTTCACAAACATCAACAGATAAAAGAATTGAAGGAATATAGATGTTCAAATATAGGCAGAATGGTGAATGTTACACAGTGTGTAAAGTGGCCACTTAAACCAGCCATTGACAGGTCATAAGCCCTGTAGATGCCTAGACTTCTATATTACCTTCTCTTAAATGTTCTTCATCTCTGTTGTAATATGTTAATTTTATTTTAGTTCCATAAAACTTTTAAGTATATTTTTTTTTTAAATACCTTTAAAAAATATTGTTTTTGTCTTATTTATGTTTTTAGTTTTTTTATTAGTGCGCGATTTAAAAAAAACATTCGTTTTAAAATAGCAAAATCGTAGGATTTCCTAATTTTGCGCGCATTTTATCAGACTACAGCCTTAATACGCAACTGCCGATTTAAATTCAATATAGTCTTGTTGTGTCGTTCTTGTGTCAAAATACTGCTGGGATCAAAAGTAAATACGGTAGGATCATATTTCACGTGTAAGAAGCGAATTCAAATTCGCAAATAATATTATTTAAGAACTCGATTATTTTACCATCTGCCAGATTGTTTAAGAAAATAATTTGCTCATTTTGTTAGTATTGTCAGGGTAATGGAGTTTTCTACCCGGCTTTCCATCAATAAGCCTAAGTGTAATATTAAACGGTATAAATTTACTTGATTACTTAATTTTTATTTAATTATTTATTTTACGTTTGCCTAATAAAAGTACCTGTTTTTTTTTAAAGTTTAGAAAGTAAAATATTTTTTTTTCCAAAATATAACATAACGTAAAACAAAATTATCTTTTATTTGTGTATATTGTTCACGGTCTGGCATCATGACGCGGCCACTTACGCATGCGCGCAGGCGAGGTGCCGTGTAGAGGGGAGACTTTTGAACACAGTACGATGTATACAAACTTGGTTCTAGGCGCCTTCTGGTATTCTATGATATTAACAATACTATAGCCAATTAAAGAAACCATTGGTAATCTAATAAATACGTAATGTATAAGAAAAGAGTTTACATAATTCGATGTGAGCGACGTTTGTGAATGTGTGTTTATGTGCGTTAATATGCGAGAGTGTAAAAAAATATAATTTAAAACGTGTAGTTATATTGAAAAAGGTAAAGCAGAGAGCTTAGTAAGAGGTTTGATTATTGACACTTTGAGCACCGGCTGAATACACATAGAATTTACCCTGTGCCCGGCCCATTTTTGTGAAATTTCATGCTTTGTGAAGGGTTTCTTAAAAGTGTCATAATTATGAAAATACTGGATTAAATCAATTGGAACTTCTCATATTTATTTAAAACAATTAAATAAATCATTTTTGTATGATAGTTTTGCCAACATTGGCCTTTATAGAGAGCCACATTGCAATGTTCGTATATATACAGGGGCTCACTCTTTTTTGTGCTTTGTATCCCGGAGCCGTGTAAACACGTGATTATAATAATCTTGCGTTGTGCCACGGTCCTGTGTTTTCAAGTAGTTTATTAGCTGTAAAAAAGTACTGATAAAAGTCACTAGATGTCAATATAATGCACTTTTTTATACAGCTGGTAAACCACGTGAAAACACGGGACTACTACACAACGCGTGGTTATATTATCACGTGTTTAAACGACTCCGGGATACAAAGTGTTAAAAAAATAAAATAGTTTATTACTACTTTCGAAAGCTTTTCAAAAATATTTTAGTTAAGTAATGTTCTAATGCAACGATGTTTTGAGTATAAGTAGGTTTGAGTAGGGAATTATTCAGATCTAACTTTGTTGCAACAGAGAGGAATTTTTTTTTTCCAAGAAGGGTATTCCCTTCTCGAAAGTCTAGGCATTAACAGGGCTTATGACCTGTCATTGGCTGGTTTCAGTGGCCACTTTACACACTGTGTAACATTCACCAATCTGCCTTTGTTTAAACATACACATTTCATCTACTCTTCCATCTGTTGGCTCCGAGATTTCAGCTCCTTTAATTTACAATTTTAGAGCTATCACTTCAAACATTGTTGGTTTGGGGTATACGTAACAAGATCATCCATTGCTCTTTAAAGTTTTTCTCTGTAGATGCTGTCATAGGCTGCCTTGAAATTAGTTAAACAGGTGGTAATTATCAATATTAAGTTCACGAGTTTTCTGTTATATTTGTCACAATATAAATATTTGGCCAGAACATGATTTACCGTGACGGAATCCAGTCTGACAGTGTCCCAGATTTCTCTCCACATATGGTTCCATTCGTTGGAATAGAACATTTGAGAGGATTTTGTAAGCAGTATACTGATGATGCAGTTCTGTTAGCAAGCAGCAACGAGGATTTGCTAAAAATAGTCTCTAGAATATTTGCCTGGAAAGCGAATTGGCGATGAACGAAAGTAAGTCAAAAGTTATGGTATTTGAAAAGGGAAGTGAGGTTACTGACTGCATAATAAATGCAAACAACGAATGTCTCGAACCAGTAGAAGAATGTGTGCATCTGGAAAGCATGTTTTCAAGGAAGAGTAGAAAAAGTTGTTGAAAGGAGAGTGAATGCGGGCAACAAAATGAACCGCGCAAATTGCTAATAAAAATATGTCAATCAAAGCTAAAACTGGCAGTGCAGACGGAGTTTAAGTCCCAACACTTATGTATGGAAGTGAAACATGAAACTGGCAGAGGAAGGATGAAAGCCTAGTGAATGCGGTTGAAATGCGATCGACGAATAGGAATAGGAAATCGTTCAAATAGGAATAATCACAAATACGGATTTTTTATTGTTGCCACTTTTTCATTCGTCTTTGTAATTAAATTGTTGGAGGGTTTTCAAGAATAGCATTATGACAAAGCAATCGAAATGCCCAATCGACTTTTGTCGAGTAGGCGATAAAATGTCACATCTTTCCAGCCAGATAAGCTGCATTAATTTATACAGGTACATGTGCAGTAGTTCATTGATTCGCTTAGTATTTTATTGATTCGCTTTGTATGTTGTCTTTTCTTTTCGTTTCTTCTTTCTTCAACTCCTTGATTGCCTCTTTGATTTTTTGAAGTGTGGGAGCGTCCTGTATTAGATCATCATTCGTGCTTTTGAGACGTGGTGATGAACTTGGTAGGCTGTGATTACCATTCAGGAGTATGTCAAAATGATATTTCATCTATTGTGGAAGATATATTTTCTGTGAGTATTATACCACCATCATTCTTACATATGTTGTTTCGTTATTTAAATTCGCTTTTCACGTTTACTTTTCGATAAATTTGGTTTTCAAATAACGCGAAGCGAAAATTGTGAACGACTCTCCTGTAACGCGTTTTATATCTACATATATATATTTAAAAATGAATCGCTGTTATTAGTCTCGCAAAAACTCGAAAATGGCTCGACAAATTTACGTGCGGTTTTTTGCAAAATTTTGCAATCTGCGTCCTCAAGGTTTGTTAATAATAACATCTTTAAGATATTGAGTAAAAAAAAGTAAGAGGCATAAAATATGTTTTTCATAGATTTTCCAGATTCGACTAAAATGAATATATTAAAAAATTCGGAAGATGTTGTTTTTTTGTAGATTAAAAAAGTTTATATTTTAAAGTTTCATTCATTGTTCCCTTTCCGTACCGAATAGTGCATTAGTCACTGCATTGGTACACCAATCGCAGTGTATCTTGATATTTTTTTTGTTACATGAAAGTAAGATGATCGGTCTTACGCGTCAAGTGCCAGTCCAGGGACTATGATACATTCTGGTATAAAAACACCATTTTAAATAAATATTTCATATCAACCATGTCAGGAGTTGAACCCGAGACAAAACAATTATTTTTAATGGACTCTTAATTAATTAATTTCGTTACAACTTCTTAATTTCTACATATTATTAACTAATTTTTAATAATGCTTAAATACTTTTAACTGACGTTTGATACGTTTTTGAGAACAGCCTAAAAAACTTAATAAATTCATGATAAATTTGGAATAAAAAATAAATGAAGACCTTTCACCTTTTTTTTCCTTTTGGTGCTAATTTTAAATTTGGAAAAAAACGGACACCACTATTGCTTACACTTATGTAATTTATGTGCGTTATATATTATTATAAATAAATATTAATCAAATACAATAAATACTTTAGTTTCAATAATTTACCAGTTATTTACACAGAAACAATAGCAGTTGTTAAATAATTATTCTGCATTGAATATTGTTGTCATCAATAATAAAAAAATATCAATAAATAAGATTGATCAAATATTTGATTAGCTTGCAATCAGATATATCGGTTGATAAGCAAGATTATCTTTTTCGGAGTGAAGAAACATTAGAAGATAAAATATATGATTAATATTTAAAGCATTAACTTTGTGGTCAAACATTTGACTAAATGTTATTAAATATTTGTATATAACCACTTACCGACTTTTCTATGTCTACCGATTTCGTTAGGACACCAATTAAACCAACATGCAAAACCCACTATACACCTTCACCATAGTTGCTGCACAAAAATATAAAACCAGCGTGCCATGCATTTTAATAGGCAACCTATACATTAGGGAGGGCCGATATTTTTTCTTTCGAATTTTGAAATGAAAGGGGCCTTAAAAGTTGCCTTTTGCCTTTTGGATACTTCGGAATGCAAAAAATATCAAAAAAAATATTTGATACTACTTTTGGCCCTAAACCAGAGCTTGAAGATTTCGAAAAGGTCAATTTTTGCGCTAAACCGGCTGTCATTTCTTATTTAAGTAAGAAAATCAGTCCAATTAAATTTTATAATGTGAAGTAAAACTTATTAAATAAGCAACTAAGGGTGTAAGTTGCACTTTGTTTTGTGATAAATGGGAAAATATTGTTTTAATGCGCCATTGTTATTGTCAATATTAACCAGGCGCTCGACGGAATCAGTTCCGCAGAGTGTAAACTTTTTTCATTTCGGTAGTTTTAAAACGTGTTCGAATTTGTAATGTGATTTAGTTAAACCTTTTTTAACAAAAAAATATTCGGACAGCTATAAACTTTAAACCTCGGTTACGGGCCAAAAATAGTGTGGAATATTTTTTTATATAGTTTTTACGTTTAAAACATAACCATAATACACGCTTCACGTCTAATGATGGCTTGGTAGTACCAAAAGTATGCAATAAATATGGAAATAGAACTCTCAAATATTTAGTACCTAGAATTTTTAATTTATTACCAAAAGAACTTAAATTTAACTCACATTGTAACAAGAGCAAAATAAGAGAGTGGCTACTCGATCAAGAGTTTATATATAAATAGTAGCTTAGGTATAAATATTTTATTTTTTCATGTATTTTCTTGTATTTAAAAAATAAATTTATATATTATTATTTGTATAAACATGTTTATTCTGATCTTTCCGGCTGTTAATTTTTATATGTAATTCATTGTTTTTATAAATGTAAATAATATTATTAAGTCAGTATAAATATAATCTTCACCAACAAGCTACAAAAAGTGGCTTGGTGGGATTTTAGTTTTAGTAAAAATATAACAAGTGAATTTTTTTTTAAATTGTAAAAATGTATAATTATGCTATTAAATCAAATAAAAAAAATTAAAAAAAAAAAAAAAATGTGATCCAAAAGGCAATTTTTAAGACCTCTTTCACTTTGATGTCTAAAAAAACTTTTTAAAATCATACATCATCGCTGATTAGGTTATGGAAATATTTTATGCTGTGGGAGAAATAGTTTCAAAAAGAGGTTGGGGCGTGAGTTTAGAAGGTATTGGATGACCATTATGTGTTAATGAACTCATAGGGTGTCTTCACAATAACAATTTCTTCAAATTAGCAAATCATGTAATCAATTTTTATCAGGACTTTAATAATGATCTTACATACAAATAAATATACAATAATTAAGGGTTAAAATTAAATAATATGGAAATATTTCACATTAGAAAGCTTAAAAAAATCATGTTCTTATGATCAATAATCAAACAACGTTTCAATATAGCACATTATACTATGTTCCATTGTTAGTCTCACCCTATACCTATATCATTCATAAATTTAATAATATATAATTTTCACTGTACACCAAATTCAATTCAAACTATGAAGTAGAGAAGAGTGATTGCAGATCAAATATTCCTGTTTAAACTAGTAAACATTGTACCCGATAGAACAAGACTCCATACTTCATTTAATTTGCCAGTACCTAGGACTAACTCAAGGAAAAACGACTTTTTCTTTAGAGCATGTCATTATTGTAATACTGTTTTCTCCGGTCACGCAGACATTTTTCATCTCTTCCATATGAAATATAGAAGATTCCTTATAGACAGTACACCCGCTTAATTATACGATGTCAGTAATTATGTATGTACTCGTATGTTCATTATTATATTTTGTACATTTTACATTATTTTTGGATATAACTTTTTCTTTTCTTATTCTTTAAATTTAAAATTATCATGTTTCAATTTACTTTATTTTTATCACTGTATATGTATTTTTATTTTATTTGCAACATCTAAGTGTCTAACATTTCTTCATTGTTAAATTGCTTTTATTTTGATACCGATAATGTACTTAATAGCTTTCACCACTGTGGAATACTTATATCGACTGTTATATATTCTTATTTTCTGTATACAATATATGTAAAAACTGTTAGATTTTTCCAAATAAAAATAAATAAATAAATACAAGGATCTAAAGTACAGATATAAAAACTTACTGACATTCTCCCATTTTTGGTCATACCGTATTATGAGATGGCAAAAATGGTGCTTCAAGGTGTAAATAAAGACTCTCTCACTAATATTGGCAATATTCAGTATAATATTTATTTTTATTATCTATTTTTCGCTTTGCTATACCTTCAATCGTGACGTCCACCAGTATAATATGCGGCATATGTAAAAACTGACGTTTTTTTCCCAAATAAAAATAAATAAAAAAATAAAACTCACGCCTCTCCCTTTATCCCCTCCTTTTTATAGCTATTTCTCCCACAACATGAAATATTTTCATAATCTAATCAGTGCATCTAAGGGAGTCCTACTAAAATGCATGGCATGCTGGTTTTATATTTTTGTGCCAAAACTATGGTGAAGGATGAAGGGATGGGTACGTCTCGAAACCGGTAGACATAGAAAAGTCGGTAAGTGGTCACATATAAATATTTAATAACATTAACTCTTGTGTGGCTGTGATGTCACACTAGTCGACATAGGCCACAAGACTTGATATATCTCTTTTATTTTTTTAAACGATGAATTCGTATTTTTTGGAATCTTCAAATGGACATTTTCACACCCGATTTGAAAAGTTAAATTTGTATAACTATGCTAAATGTTCATACAAAAAATATTTATTCTTGCCACGCGAAGAATTAATGTCCGCTAATTCAACAACACATCTTTACAGATACCTTATACAAGAGAGAGCATGAAAATATAAGTCAAAACAAGGAAGACAGAGAAGCTGTTCTGCGGCGGGTGTTATCTAAAACAGATTCAGTCGTTAGTCAGTTGATGACAGTGATAAGGGACGCACGCGCGTAACATTTTCTTTCTATCTATCCTCGCCTCTGTTGTATACACCATGATTTGGTCTGATACACGTTTTGTATATCCGAATTATGTTTCCAATAATCATGTGTTCATTGTACTATACGACATTTCTTAGCTATCCAGATGTTTACTAACGGAGATGGATATGTTCTCATCATCACTATGGCAGCATCATCTTATCTCCTTATCTCCCTTAGTAGATTCACTACTTTTTTTTTTTATCTTAAAAGCGTTTTTTTAATATATTTATTCTGCTTGTGTAAGAAAAGGTTTTAGGCGGATATATTGTTGTGCTGTATTTAGTTATAAATGTGCTAAACTTGCTTTGTTTCTTTGTTGTTCTCAATATGTGTTATTTTCTAAATGTTAATATTATTTGTGTCCTGAATTGAGTTGTAACTTCTGGGAATGTAATTCAACGTATTATACTTGTAAAATACTTTGTGTTTTATGATTTATAAATATTTAAAAAAATTAAAAAAACATTAGCGGCGTCCTTGTGGTTTTTAATTTATTTTTCTATAACAGGGCTAAATTATATGTTTATACGCATAAATTATGGAAAATGAATTATTAGACAGTATGTTTCCATGTTTTTTTTTTTAAATGTCTGAACTTTAGAATATTCCACCCTTTACTAGTGGTAACACGATGTTACATACATCACCGCGCGCAAGGTGATTATTTACCATAGTCTTTTAAGAGTTAATTAAGATATAATATGTTCAAAAATGATATTAGTTACAGTACAGATGATGTCAATGTATTCATTTTTATCTGGTAGATTATTCGTTATAAATAGTGGCGATTATATCTTCTGTCTGTCGTCCGTACCTACGTCTATAGTTATTTATCAGTACCTATTGTAGATAAAATACAGGTTTGATAATTTAAAAGTAATTGAGACATCTCCTAAGTTCTTGGGGTAAGGCTGTCAAACGACTACTATTAGATCAGTGTATTATTACAACGGAAACAGAGAACATATTTAAGAAGTGAATATGCTATTCTAGGCATTTACAGGGCCTTTAATCTCTCATTGGCTGGGCCTCGATTATGATGGAAAGATAAGGACGTTAAATGTATATTTGAAGATAAATTCTGTCGAGCAATTACGAAGATACACTACCGACCACTTACCTTCAAGTTTTGGGATAATTACATCTGTTTGTACCGACGGTCTAGTACCCCTCGATACACATATCTACACATTATAAGCAACAAAAAAATTGTTCCAGCGAACAATTTTTCCTTTAATTAATATTTATTAATTTTTTAAATCGTTCTGAGAAATAAGTAAATTTTGAAGTCGAATTAAATTCCGACATAACTGTCAGCTTAGAAAACGAACGCCTAGATGCAAAAACACATAAGAGTTTACATCTAGGCGTTAAAAATGTTGCCACTTAAAAAAAGTAATTAGTAAGTATATTTATTCCATCTGTTTTACTATCCTCCTGAGTGTACGTATCGTGACGTTTTAAGAGCTGGTTTTGTAATCATTCGGTAGATAAATACAGACGAAAGTTAAGCGTACCGTCTTGGTAATAGTCAAAAGTCATATAAAAATCATGTTCAAGCGAGCATTTCTCAGTTTGAATTGGGATTTATTAGAGTTAATAATCGCTTTAAAGTGGGCACTTTTTATTACAGAAGCCTGTTTAAAATATAAATGAGACCTTTTTTAAATTTTAATGATGTAAGGAAAGCGGACTAAATTTTCGGGGTCATTCATTGGTTGGATTCGATAATATGGTCAAGATGACAAGAAGTTGGACATACCGGGGTAGATACAAATAGTACAGAAGTTAAGTATACCGTCTCGATACGTACAGATGAAGATAGCGTTCATAATTAAGGCCCTGGTTTAATACTTTGAGTACCGGCCGGATACACATAGATTTTACCCTGTGCCAGGCCCATTTTTGTGAAATGTAATGCTTTGTGGGTTTCTTAAATGTGTCATTATTATGAAAATACTGGGTTAAATCAATTGAAACTTCTCAGATCTATTTGAAATAATGAAATAAGTCATTTTTGCTAACATTGGCCTTTATGGAGAGCCAAATTGCGCATTGCAATGTTCGCACATATACAGGGCCTAACTCCTTTTTTTGTGCTTTGTATCCTGGAGCCGTGTAAACACGTGATTATAAAAACCGTGCGTTGTGTCCCGGTCCCGCGTTTTCACGTGGTTTATCTGAGAGAGCTCTTCCAACCTCTATCACAACACGGACTATCTTTTCGTTCTAGTAACGAAGGAACCTTTTTAATACCCTTTCATCTCTCTAATTTTCTTGCCTCTCTTTCATAGAAGTTGTTAAGTAAATAACAGCTTTTATCGATACTATTCCTGGCCGATACCTTTCTTTCCCATCCTTCCCTTGGCCCATCTTTATAGTACCTACCTAACATCAAGATGGAAGAAATTCAAAATTAGAAGATTCGGATTTAGAACAAAAACAAAACAACATTTTTCACTTTACATAAAATTGCATAAAAAGTGGTTGGATTCGTCGCGCGTCGTTGAAAATATTGTTTGATTTTTAAGTGCATTTTGTCATCTAGTGCCCGAAATTGAAGAACATTCACATCATATTAAAAGTAGGTATCCATTCCATGTTCCTATCCTTTCTTCAAATATTTCTCTATCACAAAACTGAATGAAATTCGTTTTTCATTTACAGTCCGCCTTTTCGTTAACAGTAGTAGCTGCTAGATTGTAAATTAATCTACACACTAATTTATTTATTTTATTTATTTATCTAATTTTACAATACGCCCAAGGGGCATTTACAAAAAATATACAGTTAAGTACAAACATAGTGTGTAAAAATTTAAAAGATAAACAATGCTTTTTTGTATACATTTAGAAACAATAAGAAGCATACTGCCATGCAAAATAAAAAGTGAAACTTTACATAGTAAAAAAGAAAAAAATAATTTTATATGGATATAATAAAAGTAATTGAATTTAAAAGCAAATTGTAAATAACCTGTAAAGAATTCAAACAAAAAAATAAATACATTTTCATATACTTATAAGTATAAAAAAAAATGGTATCAACAAATTATTGTTAAAAACAAATAATGAAAATTAGTTAACAGTAAGTATATATGTGAAAATAATATAATATACGGCACACAAAAATATTTGATAAATTAATATCAGAAAGAGATAAAATAATAATAATACACATCAAAAACAGAGAAAGAGTTGTATGAAAAAGAAAGTTTTATTACGACACTAATAATTTGTTTCAAACAGTGCATTTAAGAACGTTTTAAAATTGATAATTGTCGTATTAAAAATGTCTATTTCACAAGTAAATTTGTTGGCTAAGGAATGTAAACGCGGAATGTAAGAGACGCCCTGCCCCTTCTTTATTTTACATTTAACTTTACATTGAAATGTCTCTATCTAAATATTTAAGTTGTTCCTTTATCCTTCTCCTTTCCTTCCCATTCCCTCTCCTCTCTTCATAGTATAGTGTCAATTTTTATTTTTTAAATTAACCTTTGTTTTTAATTTTGTATAAAATCGTAAGATTCAATATATCCATGTACTTGTAATTTTCTCAAACTGAACGGTTTGGTATATTGGAAGAAATTGCCTTAAGGCAATATGTATATAAATTGTATATGTATACAAACTGTTTAATATATCAATACATATTTGTTATACCAAAATATATAATACTTATTTGTTTAGCGTATTTTAAAAGCTTATTTTATCTCAAACATGTACTCCGAGATCGATGAAGAATAAAATAATTTTGAAATCGTGTCATTTCAGAAGCGATTGCAAATATAAAAATATATTATATGCACATTTATCGGTACACACATCATAACATTTATCACTGCTGCTAATTAGAAATTACATTAGTTAAAACTAAATTGAAATGCTGGTCATTCAAATACAAATGGCGAACGATTTATACGAAGAAAGTTTGACAGCTGAAGGTACAATGTCGCATTCGATTGTCAATGTCGAGCGCTTTGGGGCATTCGAGATAAATTTGACTGGTTTTTTAATGACTTCACTCGCATGGGTGGTTCAAGAATACTGTCAATCGTCAATTTACATAAGTCGTAAGCGATTCTTAAAATGTATGAGTCCAGCATAAGGCTCCCGATTTCATACAGAAAACTTAGTTTAACTTTGTAGATAAAATTGAAGATAAATGTTAACTTCCCATTGTGATCGGGGCCCAGGTCCATAAAGAGATTGTAGCTCAATCACAAATAACTAACGACGTGCTTAAAAACATGCTAAGCATTTGAGCAATCATAATGAACAATAGTGAACATGCTTCAGGTATTGCAGTCATAAGTCAACGCGTGTGTAATCTCTAAGTCAACGCTCAAGTCGGTTTGTTTTTTGTTTTCCTTTCTTGTTTTTGTTTTTCATAAAAAACAACTGGGTGCAGATAGACAAACGACGAAATGTTCCCTCTTATTTTTGTAAACGCCCCTTGAGCGTAAATGTGCATAGTAAATAAACAAATGTACTAAATTAGTTGCAACAAGCCCCAGAAAGTGGCTCGGTGGGATTTTAGTTACTAAAAAAAAAGATTAATTGAATGTGACAAGTGTAAAAATGTATATTAATGAGAGAGATTTTTTTATATATTTTTTTATTTATTTAACCAATAAAATAATAGTTTTTTTTTATTATTCAAGTAACAGAACATATTCAATAGAAAAAAAAGACTAAAAAGCTAAAGATATATAAAAATAGAAATAAACGTATTTGTTTATAAATTACCTTAAATCAAAACTATTACTCAATGGGAAAAAGGAAAAAAGAGGAAAAGGAAAGGAGAAGAGATTAAGGAAGAGAAAGGAGATGTTTCTTCAGACGTGATTTAAACAGAGATAATGTAGCAACATCTTTGATGGTGGATAGGAGATGATTCCACATTGGAGCCGCGTGGACACTATATGAGTTAGAGAAGAAAGAGGAATTGTGGATGGGTATTAAGAGAGTGCCTTGGAAATAGAACGAAGAAGTAAACCATGAACTGATATTTTTCACGCAGAAAACACACATTTATGAGAAGAGAGAATGGAAGTCTAGGCATTTACAGGGCATATGGCATTGGCTGGTTTAAGTGGCCACTTTACACACCACATTCACCATTCTGCCTATATTTAAACATTCACATTTCCTCAAATCTACCATCTGTTGACTTTTGAGAAGTAAATTTTTCAACAAAAAAAATCTCAGTTGAAGTAAAAGATTGGCACCTCAGAATCGAAAGAAGTCAGCTGGATGAGCTCGTAAAAAAAAATGCTGCCTTCAATAACCAATGTTTATTATTCGATCATTATTTTTATAATCTTGGGGAAATGTGGAGGCTCAAACATGGGCAGAATGATGAATGTTACACAGTGTGTAAAGTGGCCACTCAAAATGGCCAGTGACGAGTCATAAGCCCTGCAAATACCTATACTTCCGTATTCCCGTGTCAAGAATGTTTTTCCTCTCTGTTGCAACAATTTTAGATCTTAAAACACCCTAGGAAGGAAATCCAGCCTGTCTGCAAACTTTGGACATACTCAAAACATTGTTTCATTCTTATTCAATTTAATTATATCATAAAACTACCCGTATAGAAGACGTCGCGAAAGTAATGAAACCGGTCACCAGTTATTCTAAATTTGTGAGTGTTATTCGCCTATTATTTCAATTATTAATTACAATGAACTGTTCGTCGAAATCTTCGAGGCGAATATTTATCATCTTTATATATATTACTCTTCGGTGCGTGTGATGTCACTAAACTCCTCCTAAACGGCTTAGCCGATTTACGTGCGGTTTTCATAGAAAAATATATCTTTGCGCTGTGCGTGTTTGTAGATATTAAAATCTTCAATATAATTTGTAAAAAAGAAGTTAGAAGCATAAATGTTTGATTCGTCGATCTATCAGGGTTACATTCGAGGAGAATGCATTTACAAAAAAAATGGAAAGTAAATAGTTTTGTTTTTAAAAAAGTTCATTTTTGAATGTTTACAAACAGCATTTGTTTTTTGTGGATCTCAATCAGATTATTTTCTTAAATTCCTTTAATTTCTACCCATTTATTTACTTTTACTGGATTTTTGGTAATACTAAAATAATATTAAATTCAATACATTTAAAAAATCGTATTCCTACATAAGTACACCCCTCTGTTGGTGAGAAGACCGGAATTTGACGTTTGCAAAAAGAATACCATATTTGAAAATACATATATTTTATGTTTTAGAATTTAACGATAAACAAATACCTAGGTACCTACTTAAATTAAATATTTACAATTTTTAGTTTTGGAATTTAATCACAAACAAGTACCTAATTACCTACTTTTCAATGAAAAGTCTTTTTCCAAGCTTTGTCTGTCGGGTCCGCAAGTATCTCTTTAATAATTAATTCTTATTCAGATCTAAATTTGTTGCAACCAAAAGAGAAACCATTTTTGAGAAGGATATATGAAGGTCTAGGCTTTACAGGGCTTATGACCTGTCATTGGCTGGTTTAAGTTGCCACTTTACACACTGTGTTCATTCACCATTAACATTCACCAGCAATGTCCACCAACAAACTTGAAAAAAATATACATTTTGGTCAAAGCGATATTGTTGTAATAACAAAAATAACAAAATACATTAAAAAAATAACACTGAGTTATCTAAAGACATCTTACCTTTAATCGATTTTAAAACTTAACGACACGGCGATCTTAATCTTCACAATTCTCTAACAACACGTTTAATTTCGCTTAATTTAATATCATTTATATTTTTATTTGTAACTCGATCCATTTTTGACGCGCCCACCAATTCCAAGTTCTCGCTCCGTTCGTAAAGTTGTCACTAATTGTCTGACCGATTTCGAAACATGTTAAAGCGTATAATAATTAAAAGAATGCCTTATCAATATGGTATGTAATCATGTACTGGTTTAATCAATACCGCATGTTTATGAATGCGTCTAAATTATTTTTCTTTTACGTATTTTTTCTCGCTCTGTAAAGTCTTGACAGAAAACAGGGTTATCAAAAATATCGACGAAACTTGAATTTTATAAATATTTATACCATCAACTTTTTGATCAAAAATTTTAATAAATGTAAAGAAATATTTGTAAATAAATAACCACCTACCGATTGTTCGAGACCTACTCTTCTCTTCGTCAGGACATTTTTTTCTGACTCTGTTTTGAGGCTTGTCAGCAGGTGGGATAGAAGGGATATGGAAGGAGGTTATGAAAAATACACCACAACACCCAGACCAATTTAGAAAAAATCTTTCTTCGATTTTTTTCTTGCAACTGCGGGAATCGAACCCGCGACGCCAGTTTAACAGTTGGCCGTCTTACCAACTGCGCCACGGCGCCTGCCCCATTACACCAACATGCTTATTCGCAAAAATATAAAACCGACGTGCTGATATGACACACGCTTTTAGTAGCTAATACTTTGGAGGCAGTTCGAGCAGCAATTAAGCATTTGTGTGTGTTTCAACTTTATTTGTCAGTGTTATTCGATCAAATTTAATAGATTATTTCACTAGATTAAATTATTTTTCCATCAGATTGTACCTTTTTGGAGTTTTGCCTCTATATTTTTCTTTCAATTTCATACACTTTGCCAGTTTTTTGTGATTTTTTTGTATTTTTACATGTTATTTAATTTTTTATACGATTTTCGTGTTTTAAATCATCTCTACACATTATTCAGACTAACTTTGTGGTATTTTTTAAAAATATGTAAATACTGCCTACCTCAGTAGCTCAATCACAAATAACTATTGACGTGCTTGAAAACATGCTTAGCATTTGAGCGACCACAATGAAAAATAATGAACAAAGGTATCGCAGTCATAAGTCAACGCGTGTGTAATCTCTAAATCAACTCTCGTGTCGAATTGTTTTTTGTTTTCCTCGTAAATAAATACACTTCGCCGGCAAAAAAATAGCGTTTAGTATAAAAAAATAATACAATATGTTGCATTAGCAAAAAAGTAAGGAGTATTTAATACAAAAAAGTGAAAATAAAATTATTATTACTGTGGCAACTGCTTTCCTTGACATTTGGCTTGCCAACCGCCAGCTAGAAATAACTATAAGTGCAATAAACAGCATTATAAATAATAAATAAAAATAGCACTTTTCAAATATTTTCCATATTTACACCGGTGAAATTTAAATATTTGATTGTGCAGCAGGATTATACGTCGCGAAACATAAATATTTTGACATTTAGTATTAGATGTTCACATATGTTGCATTGTGATCGCGAATACGATAAACAACCATGGGGAGAAAATGTTATCACGTCGCTTATTAGAACGTCAATAGTAATTTGTGATTGAGCTACTGGGCATGTATTTATTTGACTTAATGAGAATAGACAGTGTCTAATACGTTTGCTTATAATTTAGTTTTATTATGAATGTTGCAAAATATTTCATTTTTTCTTTGTCGGGACATTAATTATACTACCATGCTAATCCCAATATTGTACTTTACCAAAGTAGTTGTATAAAAACTAAATATGATAGCTCTCAAGCCTGGGTATTATGTACAGTAATTCACTACTGTAATATATTTTTTATATTTTTTTCTCGAAATGTGTCTTCTGGTAATTTGTCGTGCAAAAATTTCAAAATGTATATTTTGGACACAAAATAATGTTGGAGAAAAAAAAACCAAACTGCGGAAATACCACGGCAAATAGGACTAAGCTAAGCTCCCTTTAGCAAATTATACTTTTAGAAATAAGAGGTGTAGGAGTCACCCGGAAACTAATTCTTAGAGTCAGCTCACCTTCTTTTTTATTAAGGACAGTGCAGAAACAGAATCACACATTTTCTGTGTTTTAACAATTGATTACCGAAACACCTAAATTACTAATGAAAAATCATTGCTGGCATGCATTTCAGCCAAATCACTGACAGCCAGGGATGTAGAATACAAAATCGCATTTCCACTAGGAAAAAAAGTGAACACTGGACATCATGTTAGTAGTAATATAGTCAGTTAAATTAGGCAGCCTCAGTTACAGTTCACACGGCCTCAGTGTGTTCCAACTTGTGGTCTAGTTTAGTGCTTAATGACTCAAGTAAAACGTTTAGGCAGTTACTGTCTCCGGTGCATCATTTATTCATCATGATATAAATACACCTCAACCCCTCAACATCGTTCTATTCAAGCAGCAAACCAGAGGTGCTCATTGACTTGAAAATAAAATTGACATATGACTTGGAAACTATGTCACGTCAGAAGCTTACAAAAGTTTATGTACGTTCAGCGAGCATTGGAAAGACAAAGTTTAGGCGTTAATCTACGTGATCAAATAAGAAATGAGGAGAATAGACGCAGAACATAAGCAACTGACATCGCAGAAAGAACAGTAAAGCTTAAAGAACAATGAATAAAGCAATTAAAGTAACATTAATTTTAATAAATATACTAGAACCACAGATTTATATAGAATAACAAAAATGCTCAATCTAGAATTAATCTACACAGAAAAAAAAGATATTTAAGATGAAAAAGAATAAAATAAAGACAAATATTAAATTTAATTTTAACTACAACATACATAAAATAAATACAAGAGCAACACATAATTTAACTTGCGAACAACCTAGGACCAACAGAAAAAGAAACAGTTTTTTCAATTTTTTACAATTCACTTTCTAATGAACCAAAAAATATAAAAAAAATTTACGTACTTAAAAAGCACCTATTTAAAACAGTTCTTACATCCCGTTTGACGAGTGATATGTGATGTTATTTCATCAACTTTTTATTTAAACTATTGTGTTATTATATATAATATCCCCTCATACCAGCACTTTTGCTGATTGGGAATATTCGTACAAATAAAATATGTAATGTAATGTAACATGCAAAGTTTTAAAACCTTGTATTTTGTCATAAATAAATAAATCTATATCTAAATCGAAATGGCAGTGACGTGTTGGAGATTGATTTGAAGCACTTTGATCATGTTAACTTTTTTATAGGGTTTGGATTTTAGGAGGACTATTAAAGTCACTATCTAACAACTCATCGATATTTTTTATGTTATTTTCAATAAAATTCCCGCTAGCATTTTTCATATAAAGTCCACGGTAAGGCGACATAGTACCTGAGGTCGTCCTAGAAGACTAGCGTCCAAAACGCGTCTTTGTAATGCTCGCTGAACGCAAATTAACTTTTGTAAGCTTCTGACGTGACGTAGTTTCCAAGCCATATGTCAATTTCATATTCAAGTCTATA
Source organism: Micrasema longulum (assembly GCF_059751315.1). Taxonomy (NCBI): domain Eukaryota; kingdom Metazoa; phylum Arthropoda; class Insecta; order Trichoptera; family Brachycentridae; genus Micrasema; species Micrasema longulum. The sequence goes on from NW_028278256.1 coordinate 159,575, forward strand.
AGCACCTGTGTAGGGTAAGACGCAGGTAGATGTATGGAAACTCCTTCTCAGTTGACAAAAGAGAACGATTTTGGAGGCGTGAAGCGTATTTATATCATGATGAATAAATAAAACACTGGAGACAGTAGCTGCGTAAACGTTTTACTTGAGTAACTAAGCATTGAAATGGACTACATGTTGGAACACAAAAAAAAAACAGTTAGATTGTAAATGTTCGATGTATTTTTCAAGATGTTTGGCAACCCTGTTAAAATGTAGCAGACTGAAAGATAGAGAAAAACATTCTCGTAATTAATTACAATACTATCTTTCTTTAGTAGCGGCCAACGACAGCTGACCCCCTAACCCCAATGATTATCGTCACCCCTTTAAAAAATACTACAATTATTACCTTTTTCCTTACACATGCAAAGATGTTCAAATGTATGGAAACCCCTCCTCCTTTCCGAAAAAATCATTAACCTAATAACCTTTACTTTTTAACCTGCGTAATTAATGATTAAAATATTATTTTTGAGGAGATTATAAAATATACAATAATAATATTAGTTTTTTACGTTATTCAACTTAACCTTTTCGGTGCGGCTATATTTTGCTATAGCAGCTTCCAGCAGGCTACAAAATTTAAGGCAGTTTTTAGAGAAGATAAAGCAAAAATTCGGGGAGTAAAAGAGGCGTCGGAAGACCTCAAAAAAGATGGTCCGACGACATAGCCGCTGTAAAGGGTAAAAAGGAACCGGAAGAAATGGAAGGATATGGAAGAGGCCAATATTCAGCAGTGGAAAACAGAAGGCTGAAGAAGAAGAAGAAAATTAATTAACAATAAAACCGCTGCAAAATAATAATATTTAACCATCAGCCATTACTTCTTCTAGTGCCTTGCCGGGTCCCCCCGACGTTGGCGATCACTACAGCGAAAGTATATGTATCTGTCCTGAGCTTATTTTACATTTTGCACCCAAGATGACTGCTTATTGATGTTCTCGCCGTGGTGATTCCTGGGAAAATATGACCAGGGTGGTTTCCCGTTGCCTTCTCTGGTGGATTTTCTGTCGGGGTTACCTTCCCTTAGCTGGTTGGTTCTAATTTTGCGGCGCCAAAAACTCGCCTTTCATCCTCTTGGTATCTGCTGTGATCCCATTGCCCGGGGTTCGCGACGTGGACGCTAACAGGTTGGACTAGTCAGTAGTGCTGCCGGTGGAATGCAACTGGGCGTTCGCAGCATTTTATAGAATCACATCCTCTTGCAAGATGTGACTCACTGCGACCTTACTGACAGTTTGAACCCCAACTATTAATACAAACTAAGTTTGACAAAAATAGTTCGCAAAATTAAAGGGGACTCCCAAAATCAAGTGTCAACCCTGCATTATCGACGCGTGTTAAACGTCAAACATACCTCTCATTTAAATCGCTACGCTGTCGTGTCGATAATTTTGATCATTCCTCGTGTCCAAGTGTTTCATTAAGATTCGAACAGATGTCTCCGAGTGTACAAAATCCAAAACCGTTTAGAAAACTTGACGTCAACACATTAAGCACGTACAGAGACACGTATCTTTACGCTCTATTGTTGTATCGTCGGCCCTCCGAGCACCAAAATGGAGGCGCGTTTACGCGCTTATTTATCAGTTTGATTACCCTAACGAGTCCTTAACCGAGTCCCTAACTCAATATTGCTAAAACACCTTAATTGATAACAAATCATATCATTAGTACTAATGAAGAAGTGCATTTTAACGGATTTTGACAAAATAAGGTTTTCTGACTAGATAAATAAACAGGCTTTCTGATAATGTTTTTATTTTATTAGGTAAACAAACAGTATGTAGCACAATAAGTTTTTCTGGGTTATTATGCCGTGTGTTGTTCGTACTTTTTACCGACGTTTCAGATAGCGTTACAGCGTCCATCATCAGGGTTGATGTTATTTGTGTATGAATATGTGTTATGTTAGGTACTTAGAATTTGTACCGTGTCGTATGTCGTTTATGTGTGAACAAAACTGCCAATTTAATATTGACATAACTAACATATTGCCAATTTTTTTGTATATTAGTGTAAGGCACTCATGCACACACCAAAAAAATTGTTTACACTTAATACAATAATTTAAATTATGTTCAATATAATGAATGTAAAAGAAACGAAATAAAAAAATATTTATATAATAATAAAGTTAAATATCTGCTTCTCTAAAAATTTCTATAATTTTTTACCTAAATTTACATACATTGTCACAAAAAATATCAGCCTCGGTAAATATATTGTTATGTTGGTCGCATATTCTAGGTATTGTAGATTGTTTCAAATAATATAAAATAAAATAATATAAACACAACCTATTTCAATTCTCACTGGGAACCTGTGACAGCCTAGTAATAATCAGCGCGTTTGCCTACCATACAACAGTTCTCGGGTTCGATTCCCGACATGGTAGACACAAAATATTTAACATATTACAACAGAGATGAAGAAAATTTTAGAGAAGGTAATTTATTTTATTTTACTAACGTAAACGGCAAATCTGCCTTTTACAAATATTTATAATATTTGGCTTAATTTAAAAAAAAAATTTAAAATTTAAAAACATAAATTTTCTTATACCTAAGATTTATAAAAAAAGATTAAACCTAAAAATTATTAGAGATTGAAATTTTAAAAAATAACCTTACAATTATACAGCATATTCCGTAGAAAGTTTAAATAATAAAACATTCTACAGTAATACAACAAGAAAATCATGAGTACTGTTTCATACAGCTGGGAAAAGTGAACAAAAAACTGTTATAAAATGCATGAATAAATAAATATAATTACCATTCACCATCTTTGAAAAAGTTCAAAAGGTTTGTTCTATAGGAACAATACCCTACACTAAATATATCAGTTACGTGGGAATAACTATTGTCGAGTTCATGAAGTCTATTTAATACGGCATTACAAGTATACACTGTCCGTGAATTGTTGCTACAAAACGGTGGCACCTGTCTAGTCATTCTTCCAGACAATATATAAGTCTAGGCATCTACAGGGCTTATGACCTGTCATTATTTTATTTATTTATTTTATTAACACTTTATATATATATACAATAAATATACATATAAGGGCGGGCATATTGCCTTAAAGCAATTTCTTCCTACCTACCCAAACCGTTCAGTTTGAGAAAATTATAAATACATGGACATATTGAATCTTACAATTTTATACAAAAATTAAAAGCAAAGATTAACAAAAATAAATATATGTATTAAAAAAAATAACACTTTATCGTCATTGTCATTGGCTGGTTTAAGTGGCCGCTTTACACACTGTGTAACATTCACCATTCTGCCCATATTAGAACATCTATATTTTTTTAATTCTTTCATCTGTTGATGTTTTTGAAGTGACATATATATTTTCTACAAATTGTAGACAAAATACTCTCTGAACGTTTTGCAAAAATGTTGTTATGCAATATGCATGAATTTATATTAATGACATATTCATTCATTATCTGACCTTGTGCGGAATCAAACCGAAGATAATATTTTTGTTTGTGCGTTCTGCCATAACCAGTTTATAATTGAATTCCAAGATAGTTTCGAGGCAATGCTGAAACATTTCACTAGAATATTGTAGTTACTGTTTTAACAAAGTATCCGAAAGACGAAGAATTGACGCTTTTGAAACGTGGTGTCTCCAGAGACGCATGCTCCGAATCTCATGGAGAGCTAGACGCAATGAGTCCATCCATCGCATCGGCGCCGGCGTCATTTTCCTTTATACATGTATTCTCGTATTTTTACCCTGGATTGCGGCACAAGTGAAATTTTATTTTTACAATTCATAGATATTTTCCATTGGCGTGTCCCTATATGTTTGTTTTTTCAATGAATCGTTTATTATGACAACTAAAACCATCCAAAAACAGGTCACCATAGTAGGGCCAATTTAATAGGTCACATTTGACCCTTCATCAAAATTCAACAACATAACCTTGTAAGAGCGGTAGTAAAATATTATTTATTTTTTCGAATTTAGAACTGCACAATTGCTTAACTTTTTTCAATTACGATTACATATTTATTGTAATAATGACAAAAGAAGGTTAATAATGACAAAAGAAGGTAATTTTATGATTTACTTTCACTAATAAACCATTATAAACATAATAAACTTTTTCTGTTCTAAACGTCGTTACAACGTTGCATCAGTGAACCCTTTTTCTTTTTAAACACTAGGGATGTTACCCAGAAAAATCGAATGTTGATAGTTTTGTTAAATTATGTACATATCTTATTTTGTTCCTTAAATTTAAGATAGAAAATAATAATGGGACAGGGATTCGACTTATGATTTTGAAAATAAAATTACAGTACCTATAAGTACTTTTTCATAGCAATTGAATTCAATTGACATATATTATGTTTGAAGTCCGAATCGATTCATTCACTTTAATCGATGTTTTTAAGCAGGTTACCTCACTATGAAGCTAAAACCGACAAATGTCTATGTATACTGTATTACCATAAAAGCCCGGCGGCTTGCCTAACCGATTTCGAATTGAAATTACTAAATCTGAACCTAACAATTTCAAATAATTCTTTTGTTTAAATAAATTACTAAATTACTATTCTTTAATTTTAATTGTATTATTTTACTCTATTTTCTTACATAAAAAAAATAATATATATATCTTTAAACTATTTTTATGTTTATTATTTTATACGTATACAGTATTATGTCTGTACTCTTCTTATTTGATTATTAATGAAAACGAATGTCTGAGCACCCGATGACAAACTATTATTGAATAGTTTATCGGGACAAAATATATCTTAATACTTTGTTTTCTATATAATGTATTAATATTGTAATAAAATGTTTATTTTATTGAATAAAGACTCTATAAAAAAAAAAGTTTAAAATTTGGCGCGCTTGTTTGTAAAGTAGTCATTCTTATCTGGACATCTGGAGACAAATTCCCGAATCGCTATAGGTCGACCAGCCTTACTTGGCAGTTAGTGAGGGCCCTAGTATAGGATGGACAATGTTGTCAGGTGTAGAAATAATTGCTAATGAAATGTTTTTGTTTATTTAATTTTCTTAGCAAAAATATTTAACTAATAAAATCCAAAAGAAGTTTCTGAGGTATCTCTACATGAGAGAGTGCGGGTATTATCCTCGGCTCTACCCGACCGAGTTTCTCCGGGGTATGCTCGGCTACAACAGTTTAGAGACTAGAAGGAATGTTGCGCGGTATGATCGATAATTCTGAGATTATGATGAGCATTGGTTTGTATGTTCCTGATAATTACCTAAGACAGCGTCAGCATAGATTGTTTCATATTCCGATATTCAGGACCAATCTGCCTATGGTTATGCCTGTTGGAAGGGCTACCGCTATGCTGAACAACATCGCTCTGGATATTGATCTGTTCCATGTATCCGAAGGGGTTTTCCGGAGCAGGATTCTCCTACTACTTTGACATGAGTCTCTTTCGTATATATTTTTTTCTTTTTTATAATATTTACGTATTGAATATATGTTTTTAATGTACATGTTGTATTTAAAATAAATTAATTCAATTGAATTGAACAGTGACAATTTTAATGTGAATATTAAATAACATGGTATTTTTATAATCAAACTCAAGAAATATTGTAATTATATTTTTTTATGGAATTTAATTATGCCACGTCTTTCTCGGTCTTTTTCACTTTCTGCATCCATCAATATTAACATTAAAAATCCTTTTAGGCGTTCTTTTGCCGTCTATTCGTTCCACATGTCCAAAACTACTACTTTTTCTTAAATTCCCGTTCACTATTACATTATTATTAAATATTCCGACTCGTAGATTGAGAAACAATGAAGTACTGTTCATCGATCAGCATAGAACAAACTATGGCCTAAATTCTCCAATGACCCGCCTTTGTCGTATTGTTAACTCAAGACAGGATCTGGACTTTTTTGGTTTAAGTTTACAACGATTTAAACGAGCACTAAATAAATAGTCCAGATCTTGTCTCGATGTCCCTTATGTTTGTCAATGCTTCTTCCTTTTTTCTTTAAATGTTTTAAACTACTCTTTTATTGTAATATTTAAACCTTATAAATTGTATACATGGACAATGTCCGTTAATAAATAAATAAATAAATAAAATAAATAAATATTATAGTAGTTTGTTAATTAATATCATATGAATTACAGTGACCAGCGTACGATTGAACAATGTACTGCTGTTAAAAAAAGTACATTATATTATATGCTAGATTATTTTTGAAAAATTCCCTAAAATCAACTTTGTCATAATATTTTTATATGGTTAAATATTGATTTTATTATTTTTATTTACCTATCTACAATCTGCCAAAATGAACCTTTTTCTATATTCTATATTAATTATCGTCAATCAGTATCATATCTATGGGTTCCGATTTTATGATTCGAATCGGGTTGTGGTCCTGTGGCTAGTGTCTCGGACTCACGGACCAAAGATCCGTGGTTCGAATCCCACTCTACTCCAACTTTATTTCCATTTTCTAATAGTGAGTTATTTACAACTCGTTCAAAAAGGCCCTTAAAATTAAACAGTTGGGTAAATCATAAGAACCCAAATAATTATTTCAAAAAAAAAAAAAAACTATAATATGCTAACGTGCTCTATATTATGGCGAGTACCTACCATTACTTTTATATTGGTAATTATTGATATCTGAAGAACAGCATATATTTAAAAAATATATAAATAAGAATTTTCTGAATTTCGTTAATTCCAAGCAGATAACTATTCGACTCGATTCGAAACGAGCTCAGAAAAATAATTTGATGAATATTTTCAAAAGATATTATAATATTTTCATACATATTTATGATATGCCATAATATCTGGGTGCTTTGTAGACTGCATTGCTTGTAAGAAGAAAGCACACATCATGTTTACACATAAGAACATTTTTAAAAATAAACATGCCTTACTGGTTGACCCTAGGCACGCTACTGGTCACAAGGGGTCACGATTCTTACTCATGAGGACAGCGACTTAGAAAAGCTTTCGACAAAATAAAAAGTGATCCGACTTCAAAAAAACATCCTTGAAAAGTGCGCTAAATTATTGGATTTATTTACTTATTTAAAACAATCATTTATAATACAATAAAGGTACACTAGTGACAAGAACCAAGCCAACATGTATGGATTGAAAGTGCCCCGCCCACTTACCCGGATCCATTTTACAGATGGCCTCTTTTCAGATCCGCACTAAGCCAAAACATTTTTTTAGCTTTATTTATTTGGGATTTTTTCAGCTATTTGCACAAAAAATAAGTAGAAATATATTGACAATACTAGAGCCAATCAAAACAATCTACTGGTAATCTAATAATATATAAGAAAAGAGTTTAGAAAATTGTATTTGTATTCGTGTATGTGTATATGAATGTGTGTAAATGAATGTGTGAGGGTGCGTATGTGTCGGTGCGTAAATGAAAAAGGTAATTTTAAACGTCCATAGGATATATAATAATTATATATTTATTTATTTATTTATATACGGCATTTCTGCCATTTACATATATGTGGTATAAAGAGTGCTTAAAAAAAAAATATTTAAAAAAAAAATCGAGTATGAAATATTAATATACTCGTACTGTACCACATTATTATTTACTTGAAATTCATATATATTTTAAAGAAATTATACAATAACAAATTACATTGATCAATCAAATTATAACTATTCCAACCCAATCTTCTGAAGATGATTTGCTCTTTTTGATAAAAATATGTTGGTCACTTTATTTTTTAAGTTAGGCAGAGATAAACTAAATATATCAAAATGTGATGCATTTTTATTCCCGGTATTCTGTAATCTAACAATAGGTGAGTTATATTGAGCTACCGTTCGAGAATTTTGACAATAAAATATTGTAGATGTTGAACGATATCAATTTTTTTTATTATCAAATTTTCTTTACTAACAAAGGATTCGCGTTTTTTTTATTTACATTTGCAGGATTAGGTTGTTGGGTTTGGCTGGAGTTCCTACCCCAGTTAGAGATTGACAGAAAAGACACAAGGTTGTTGTTTAATGCGTATTTATTACATGGCGAGTAAGATACAGCACTCGGTTGTGTAGCGCGCGCGTAGCGGCGATGATGGGTTGAAGAGACTGCACTTGAACTACATGCTGGAGCTGGGTGAACTGCACTGATCTTGTTGGGCTGATTAACTGAACGGGCTGACTGATGTTGGCTGCGTCCTGTGGTCTCTTTATAGACCATATTCCTTTGTAGTTCATTTCTTCATGGTAGGGACGATGTAAATGTACTGCAGTGCGACGATCCCGCCTTTATGTGCAATATTGCTAGAGTTGTAATATAAGTTGTTTTGGATTCGATAGAAAATGATTACATTGCATCGTCGATCATTAGTCTACTTCAGGAGCTCAATCACAGATGGCTATCGACATGCTAAAAAACGTGCTAAGTATTTGAGCGATCACCACGAACAATCATGAACACGCTGAAGTTATCGCGGTCGCGTTGCAAAACGCCATAGCCGTTCCGTATCCGTAGTCCGTGGTCAAACGTCAAATCAAAAAAGTCAACACGCGTGTAATCTCGTGCCGGTTTGTTATTTCGTTTTCAAGTTACAAACAATTACTATGGCGACTGCTTTTCTTAACATTTGGCTTGCCGACCGCCGGCTAAATGCAATACGGCACTCGAGAAAAATTGAAAGAAGGCGTGTGCGAGATTCAACCAATCCTCTTGAACTGACCGAAGTTGAATTTCGTTTTGCAACGCGACCGCGATAACTTCAGCGTGTTCATGACTGTTCGTGATGATCGCTCAAATACTTAGCACGTTTTTTAGCATGTCGATAGCCATCTGTGATTGAGCTCCAGGTGAACTAATTTAACACGTGTGTGTCATCGACTATGGACTATATACCCTACACATTTACTGCTTTTAATTCCCCTATTGCCGTCAGAGAAAATTAAGTATACATAGTAAATTTGTCTGTGACCCTCAATTTTATTATCCCAATTTTGATGGCGATAGGGTATGTTAGTTAATTAGTATATTATTTATTCATTATATTAGCTTGTGGAGAAACAAGTCCGATCGGGAGAACCAGAAACCGTCACCACCCCTCCAGCGTGTTGTTCATTTTTCATTTTATTATTTTGAAAATTTTTACCATGTTTGCGTATTATTTTTGTAAATGTCCGTCCCTTGCGCGTATTGTAATATTAAATACACAAAAAAATAAAAAAATCTTTAAAACAGAACAGTAAATGTCAAATTAAAATAATAATAAAGATATAGCCTTGAATACATAAAAATATTATTAATACTACTACTTCTGTCGTTCAAACAATTTTTGTTGTTGTTTTATTTTCATAAATATTCCTTTTTAATCAAATTCAGCAAAACTTGAAGATCCACGTGTCAAAAGTCAGAATAATCGGCGTGCGTGCATGAAAAGATGTATAAATGTAGAGGAACCGAGATTTATATGCAAAAACAGAGTGATATGCCATTGTTTTTGTTTTTGTTCTTGAAGCTGTTCAAAGTTGCTTTGTGTAGTACATTTTTTTTCGGTTTTCCTTTCTATATAAATCGTACGTAGCCTTTTACAGAAAATATCATTTATTTCTCTGGTGTTAAATTCATGCTGATTTATAGGCCACATGTGATATTTTTAGCCATTTCTTCCTCTGAACAAGTTTTCTTCCCATCTACAAGTAAATTAGATAAAAATATTATGGCATCGATAAAAATATTAGCAAAACAGTAAGTCTACGATGTATTTATTTATTTTATTTTATTTTATTTTATTTTATGTTATTTTATTTTATTTTATTTTATTTTATTTTATTCTATTTTATTCTATTCTATTCTATTCTATTCTATTCTATTCTATTCTATTCTATTCTATTCTATTCTATTCTATTCTATTCTATTCTATTCTATTCTATTCTATTCTATTCTATTCTATTCTATTCTATTCTATTCTATTCTATTCTATTCTATTCTATTCTATTCTATTCTATTCTATTCTATTCTATTCTATTCTATTCTATTCTATTCTATTCTATTCTATTCTATTCTATTCTATTCTATTCTATTCTATTCTATTCTATTCTATTCTATTCTATTCTATTCTATTCTATTCTATTCTATTCTATTCTATTCTATTCTATTCTATTCTATTCTATTCTATTCTATTCTATTCTATTCTATTCTATTCTATTCTATTCTATTCTATTCTATTCTATTCTATTCTATTCTATTCTATTCTATTCTATTCTATTCTATTCTATTCTATTCTATTCTATTCTATTCTATTCTATTCTATTCTATTCTATTCTATTCTATTCTATTCTATTCTATTCTATTCTATTCTATTCTATTCTATTCTATTCTATTCTATTCTATTCTATTCTATTCTATTCTATTCTATTCTATTCTATTCTATTCTATTCTATTCTATTCTATTCTATTCTATTCTATTCTATTCTATTCTATTCTATTCTATTCTATTCTATTCTATTCTATTCTATTCTATTCTATTCTATTCTATTCTATTCTATTCTATTCTATTCTATTCTATTCTATTCTATTCTATTCTATTCTATTCTATTCTATTCTATTCTATTCTATTCTATTCTATTCTATTCTATTCTATTCTATTCTATTCTATTCTATTCTATTCTATTCTATTCTATTCTATTCTATTCTATTCTATTCTATTCTATTCTATTCTATTCTATTCTATTCTATTCTATTCTATTCTATTCTATTCTATTCTATTCTATTCTATTCTATTCTATTCTATTCTATTCTATTCTATTCTATTCTATTTTATTTTATTTTATTTTATTTTATTTTATTTTATTTGGGATTTTTACAGCTATTACATAAACAAAATAAGTAGAAAAATCTTAACAATGCTAAAGCCAATTAAAAAAATCCACTGTAAATATAATGACACATAATATATAAGAAAAGAAGTTTGGTAATTGTATTTGCGTGACGTTTGTATTCATGTGTATGTGAATGTGTGTATGCGTGAATGAATGAGGGAGAGGATACATGTGTGTGTGGGAATGAATGAGGGAGAGGGTGCGTGTGTGCGGGTGCGTAAGTATAAAAAAATAATTGTTTAAAACTTGTAAATTGTATTAAAAATGGTACAATAAAGAGCTTAGTAAAAAGTAAGAAACCTTTTTGTTAAAATTCAAATGACGAAATGATTTAAATTATTTTTTTTTTTTTAAAGTATGTTAAATTTCAAAACCGTATTCTGAAAAAAAAAGCATTTTATTTTAAAATTTAACTGATGCACATCGAATGAATAATGTGGGACGAGTCCTATACAATACGGTAGGTAACCACAAAATGCAGTAAATACGAAATAATGACAACAATAAAATAAGGTTTGACAATACGCGAACGTTGATTCAAAACGTATGTGTGCAAGGGAAGCGATTTGCTGATGAATGTCGATAAATCGAATGTGATGGTTTTTGAAAGAAATGAAAGTATGACTAAATGTGAAATCACTGTGAATGGAGTTATACTAAAACGAGTAGAGGAATTTGTAAATCTGAGAAATATGTTTACTAGGGATGGAATGACTGTGAAAGATATTAAAAGGAGGGTGAGTGCTGGGAACAGAGTGAACGGAGCACTTAAATCCACCTTGGCAAATAAATGCTTGTCGCAAGAGGCAAAATTTGCAGTTCACAACGGAGTCCTGGTCCCGGCCCTGATGTATGGGAGCGAAGTATGGACTTGGAAAAACAGGGATGAAAGTAGGCTGAATGCTGTCGAAATGTGATCTCTCACGCGAATGTATGGTAAAACTATGTACGATAGATGCACAAATGTTGAGATCCGTACCTTATATAAGGCTGAGATAAGCACTATCGACAAATTCGAGATAGGAGCCATACGATGGTTTGGACATGTAGTGCGAATGGACAACGAAAGATCGGCTTAGAATATTTACAATGCGAATATTGATGGATGCAGAAATAGAGGTAGACCGAGAAAGACATGGCATGACCAAATCCAACAAATACTTGAAGATGGACATGTCAAAAGTCGGAATAATCGGCGCGCGTGCATGAAAAGATGTATGAATGTAGAAGAAGCGAGATCTGAATGCAAAGATAGAGTAATGTGGCGTTCTATCCTCTATGCCTACCCTTACGGGGAAACGGCGTGATGGTTTGTTGTTGTTGTTGTTGTAAGTCTAATTTTCAAAGTGTCATTGTTGGGATTCGAAAGCGTATTAAATATTGTCAATCTATTTTAAAATTTGGTCAATCAGTATGAAATTTACATTTACAGACCGTCCCCTGATATCTAAGTTCCTATTTACATAAAATGTTATTTAAAACAAAACCCATGCGGAGCAACTATTTTTATAAAAGCTCATTACAAATTACTGTCTCCTTTTATCTTTTTATGATTATTATTGTGATATATAGCTGCTGAACTAATTTTAGAACTTCTGCAGTTCACAATAAAGTCCCGGTGCCGGTCCTGTATGGGAGCGAAGTATGGAATTGGAAAAACAAGGATGAAAGCAGGCTCAGGTGAATGTGTGTTAAAACTGTGTACGATCGGTGCACAAATGTCAAAATGCAAGTAAGGCTGAGACAGGTATTTTCGACAAAATAAAGAAAGGAGTCCTGCTTTGGTTTGGCGAAAGAACGGCTGAAAAAAGTTACGATGAGAACGAGTAAAACCAAATCCAGCAAATATTATAAGATAGACACGTCAAAGTTGGATTAACCGGCGTGCGTGAATGAGAAGATTTACATATGAATGTAGAGAATAGCAAATTTGTATGTTAAAAATAGTCGAGTCGCATTTTATCCTCTATCTACCCCTACGGGAAAACGGTGTGATGATTTATTTGTTTTGTTACTTATTTTTTATCGTCCTCCGATGGCGTAAAATTTTACTTCTATTCTATTAATTTTAGAGTAATTAAGGTCGGAATAGGGATTTGATAATTGGCTGAGTGGAAGGTTTTGTATACTTACGTTAAAAGTCATGTTACCTTTTCCGTAGAATTTCCAAAACAAGCAGAATAAGTGATATAACAGCCGCCCAAAGGTGAAGCAATAAAGCTGGAATTATTCTCCCAATGGGGACTGGTCTAGCTCTTCCTGCACTTCCAGAGCAGTGGAGAGATGGAGCCTGGAATATTGTCTTCATCCTGCGAGCCTGACCAGCCTCCATTGTCCTTAGCAAGCTAGAATAAAACAATGTCCTTCACGTGATAAATTGATAGTAGTTCCATAATAGGATAATCACCATTAGATGGTTATTCTACAAAACATTAATATTAAGGAGATAAATAAATTCATAAAACGGTACCAAGGTCTAAAATTTGACGTTATTTTTAAAGGAGATGTTTGCAGTGTGGTTGGTGATTTTAGCATTAAGTATTAAAAGAAATAGTGACACATTTATTGGATAAGGAAGTTTTATAAAAAATGGATACAAATTATGTTGATCACTCATTGGACAATAAAAAATGTATGATCTGAAGTATATATATCTAGACAACAGTGAATATACTCCCTTCACATATTTGAAATTCTTTTGGAAGACCAAGGGTCTTATTTTTGTCATAAATCTAGTTACTTTTTAAAACATCAATTTCATAAACCTCGATTTTAATTTAGTTTTTAACTCTACTTCTTTCATTCTTACTTTCGCTGAGAGTATTTTAACTTGTACAAAAAGCTGGTGTTGGATATTATCATTTTTTCTCAAGACCACAATAATTGCACCATGCATTGTTTCCTACGTTCCTTGTGAATAGAAAGCAATTGAATATTACATCAAATTTGCCACAAAAATCCACCATAAGTATTTGAGAGCATTTGATGAGCCTCAGCGGCAGATTGCTTCATATTAAAGCAGAAAATTAAAACGTCTTGCAAACGACGAGAATTTGGCTCGTAAACTGACATGATAATAACTTTATGATTCAGGCACAAATTAACTAATGTTTCTTTGAGGTTATGTTGACAGATGTTCAAGTTTATTGCATGATGCTATGATCTTTTAATATCAACCAGGAGCTCAATCACAGATGGCTATCGACATGCTAAAAAACGTGCTAAGTATTTGAGCGATCACCACGAACAATCATGAACACGCTGAAGTTAAAGCGGTCGCGTTGCAAAACGAAATTCAACTTCGGTCAGTTCAAGAGGATTGGTTGAATCTCGCACAGGAACTTATCTATGGCGTTTTGCAACGCGACCGCTTTAACTTCAGCGTGTTCATGATTGTTCGTGGTGATTGCTCAAATACTTAGCACGTTTTTTAGCATGTCGATAGCCATCTGTGATTGAGCTCCAGATCGCCAAAACCATCTACAGGGAAACGGTGAAATCAAAGTTGTACCGTTAATAGATTGACAAAAAAAACAATTAAAAACTAAATATTTCGACGTTACATGAAAAACAAGCGTGTCAATGGTATCTTCCAACAATGGATCTTTTTTAATCTCAGACGTCGTTTTTATTCAAACATTTTCAAATTGCCTCGGTTTCTCAATTATTTATCAGTAGATAAACATGTTATGAGCAAATTTAAAATATTGGTTCTAGCAATCCACGAAATAAACCACTCTTCAAAAGTCTGTGATTTGTGAACTTGGTACAAGATAAGCCAACACTTCTTACCCAATTGTAAAACTTCGGAGAAAGGGGAGTGTTTTTCAGTGATCAAGAATATAGAAGCTTCCAACATTGGTAGCTCTTGGACTTCGCAAATCTCTTCCTGGTCAAAGGTATCAGCTATTAGAGGATTAGCAGTGTCAGGCTCCGTATGATATGCAAATCCTTAAAAACAGTCGACGAAAAAATAATCAATTTTGATCCATGTAGATACTTTCTTTTATTTGTCGCATGCTTATGTTTTGCCTTGTCATATTTGTTAAAATTTATTTTTAAACCATCATACATCATATTTTCTTTAAAAAAATATTTATTACATAGCTATTTTTCCCTCAGAGTTTATATAACGTACCTCCCTGTTTTACAAGTTCAATTCCTTCTTTAGGCTCCATAAAAACTGGCTTCTTCCTATTATCTGTTTTAACTTTTGTTGACACCATCAACTTTTCCAATCGTTTACGTTTTGGTTGGAAATAAAAGTTTGGATTCTAAAACACAAACAAAGCAAAACATTAAAACCATCAGTTTCTATCGACAAACAAACATCAAATATTATATTTATTCTGCTTGTGTAAGATAGGTTTTTTGGCGTATATATTGTTGTGCTATATTTAGTTATAAAGGTGCCAAACTTGCTTTGTTTCTTTGTTGTTTTCAATATGTGTTATTTTTTTCATGTAAATATTATTTATGTCCTGAATTGAGTTGTTGTAACTCCTGGGAATGTAATTCAACGTATTGTACTTGTAAAATACTTCGTGTTATATGATTTTAAAAAATATATAAAAATCGATTACCTACCACTACTTTTAAAAGTATTATTATTATTGTGGATTAATTATAAAGGGTAATTTTTGTAAAAATCATCTCAAAGGCGCTCTATTCTCAAATAAATATCCCAACACGTCTTGCAGCTACATAGCGTATGGACGGTTGGGATTCTAGTTCCTCGTTTCAAATTATAATTAAATTTGATAAAAAAATAACAGAAATGAGCAAGATTACATGTCTTGCTTCTACAGAGCGCATGGAGGGTATGAAACTGAGCCCCTTAACATTATTTAAAATTTTAATTTTTGTATTTCAAATTATTTTTTTTAATCGTTTACAAATAAGGGCTGGACAACACATTCAGCGTTTACAAAGCGCATGGACGGTCGGAATTCTAAGCCCTATTCATGAATTTTAAGATTGAAAAAATTTGATAGTTCATGGTGTTTACTTTAACGAACGTCTTGCAGCTACAAAGCGCCTCGACGAATGGGATTCTAGAAACCTTACAATGATTTAAATAATAATATGCCTTCAGCAGATTAGTAAGTAAGTCAAGTTTTCATGATAAAAAATGCAATAATTGTTTTTTTAATCAAATGATTGTCATAGAAATTTTCCGCCTCAGTATTTTTGAAGGCTGATTTCAGCTAATAACAGCCATTTGAGTTATACTTTTTTTGTATTATTATGAAAGCTGAGAGTCTATAGCAGTTTTTAATATTATTTAAAAACAAATAAATTTTAAATAAAATAAGATATAAAAAATCTTTCTACAAATTAAAAAAAAATTAATTGATCCGTCGAAAATTTTCTAAAACCAAATCATGCAATATCGCTGAACATACATGGGGGTGATTCAAATACCTCTCACCAGGAGGCAACTACGTTTTTCCTTTGGACGTCACTTCTCCGGCCACCCTGTGTAAGTACATAATATGTAAGTTATATAATTTTTAATGACTATTATTTCTGTTGTTGGATTGAAAATTTTAAGAGCTACAAACATGCGCAGCGCAGAGCTCTATTTTATGCAAAAAATCGCTCGTTAATCGGTTAAGCTATTTAGGAGGAGTTTAGTGACATAACACGTAAAGAAGGATTATATTTTGAAATACACATGCAATATTTATATAATTTTCAATTTCTGTAAAGTGCACTAGAAGTATATCTATGATTTTATTTTGTTAAAAGACATAAAAACAATAGTAAAACCGGAGTATTCAGTTTATCCAGTTTATTCAGTTGGCAACTCCGTAGTGTAGTGGTTAAGACAAGTACAAGCGGGTGGTTCCTGGTTCGATTCCCGGTGACAACATAAAAAATAAATCGGATTTTTCTCAAGCTTAGGCGTTCTGTGCTGTAACTCACCACTGTAATAATTGGGCTTCCTGCCCTGTTGTGGTGCAAATAAAAAAATAATTAAATTAAAAAATATAATTGTTATAAAAGGTATGATTCAAAACGCTCTCCTGAAAAATTTATGGTTTGTAACATTTGAGGCTTTTAATACATGGTCTTCGACTATCCTGTCACCAATAGTATAATATTATAATACACCTATTTATGGTCCAAGCGATGCTGAATCGCAACGGCGAAAATCAATAGATCCATTTATACCTACATCAAACAACGCTCTTGTATATCCGATATCCTCAAACACCAGCTCCAGAGGTCCATCGATTAGATCTTGGAGACCACCCAGTACAGCTGGTGGTGCACTCAGTAAAGAGGAGACTACGCTAGACGTATAGTAGTTGTAGATCAGAAGGGAGAGTAGGAATGTCATGAAGCAGACGAAACGGCCAGAGAGGAAGCTAGGATCCATGAAAATGGCTGAAAGAACCCGTGAATATGTATATTATTTCTTTTTATGTTATTGATACTGAATTAAATGCTGATACTGCTATTGGCAAACTATTATAACGAAGAAAATCTATAAAAAAAATACGCGATCCTGGTTTTAAAAATTTAATACATATTTTCAAGGACTATTTTAAATATCATAAACTTTTCTGCTCACACAAATTTAAAATACACATTTAATCATGAAACCCAAAAATCTTAATGTTTCTAAATTTCGTCAACGAAGTTTGGCAAAAAGTCTGTAAAAGTCCCTAGGAGCTAAAACCGACAAATGTCAAATGCGAGCTATTAAATTGGCCCTACTATAGTTATAAAAATACTTACAAAATTGAATATTTGGTCCTAGAAATATTTTGAACGTGTAAAAAAAGAAAAAAAAGTAAGAAAGCAGCACATATTAATACAAAAATTAAAACAATTTTGAAAAACACTAAACGAAAATTTTTCTTCTTTAAATTAAATGTATTATTATTTAAAACTACTACTTAGGTAACTAATATAAATACATACTAATAAAAAAATGATAAGAGAAATATTTTGTACCTTTAAATAAAATCAAAAAAAGAAAAGAAAAAAAAACATTAATTAAGAAATTTAAACAATTTTAATGAATACTAAATGATTTTAAAAAATGTTATCCTGAACTATTAGGTACTAGCTTCCCCTACCCATGAAATACAGGCGATGGCCGTCCTAAATAAACTAAACTTAACATGCAATGAGTCGAATACGCGTGTCTGAAGAAAACAGGGAACGTTTGATTTTATGTAAACTAATTGACGTTATGGTTTTGAGTGTCAATCCTGGAATTAATGAAAGGAGTAAGGACTTACGATTTCCTCCCTTTGGCACTGGTCCAGAAAAACACAGTTATCGCTTGCACAAATCACTTTTAACGTTTCGTGTATGTTTTCGATGATTCGAATCACTGTTGCGCTCGCGGTACGTTTTTCGTTGTGAGCGCGTTGGTTTCTTGACTCGCCGTCAGGGGGAGGTACATTGGAATTCAAAACAAGGACCACCGGAATCAAAGGAAAGAATGGCCTGACACTTGAATAAAAAGATAATGAATCCGAAATAAGGTGATTTATGAATTTAGAGAAATTGTTATTGTTAAGACACCTCATATGTTTTTTAACACGAATATCAAAATATGAAACCAACATGCTATGCATAAGCAGCTCTTACATGCACTGATTAGGTTATGAAAATATTTTATGTTATTTTATATTCCTATTTTATAACGCAAATATCAGTCGGTAAATAATTATATTAAAGTATTAAATAACATTTAGTACAACATCTTGTTCATGTAGTATTTTTTTTATTTATAATAAAAAAATATCCATACACTGATAAATATTACCTTCTGGGATTTTTTCCTTCTTCATTAAAGTGAGAACCTCCTTTTTGCGTGGTTGTGGACCGGAAACAAACACTGGAAATGAAACTAATTGTTATTTTCTTCATTACATTATAATTAACACGAGTCTCATAGAATTAACAAATCAGATTGAGTTTCAGTGCCGACATAATTGGCGATTGTTTTAATTGAGCTTAGACACAGCTTTTCAAAGGGGTAAAAATGGACTAAATATAAATTGTAAATATCAACAATATTTTGAGTTTGTCATATTACAACAGAGATGAAGAACATTTAAGAGAAGGTAATATAGAAGTCCAGGCATCTACAGGGCTTATGTATTGTCACAAAAGCGTTTTCTTTTTCTGTACCGTTCCAAAAGATTGTTTTTGTAACTACTGGAGTAAAATATCTTATTATTAATATATAAAGCTTTAAACTTTGTCAACAATATTTTAAGTTTGTCCGAATTTTCGTAGACAAGGACTGGATTCAACTCCCTGGGAAGCTGTTTATATTAACATATTACAACAGAGATGAAGAACATTTAAGAAAATTTGGACCAACTCAAAATATTGTTGATAAATTACCTGGTCCATGAAGAAGTATAGAAATTGAAAAAATAATATTTTCAGGCGTTGCCTAGTATGTAGGTGAAATAATTTAAGCCCTGTAGATGCCTGGACTTCTATATTACCTTTTCTTAAATGTTCTTCATCTCTGTTGTAATATGTTAATTGTAAGTATGTTTTCTAGCTACCTTACTAGATATAACATGTTAACACAAAAAAAAAAAAAATGTTGTGAGATAGATAGCAATTATATTTAACATATATAGATATAGCTTATACAAATACAATTTTTAAGTATATTTTTTAGTTGATTTAAACTTCTACTGAATGTGATAATTAAAATTTAAGTTTAGTTTTTGTTTCTAAATCTATGGTAAAAAAAATATTGTTTTTTAAAAAATAATTTAATCAAATACATACATATTTTTTATTTTGTAATATGCAACTCTTGTAAAATGCCGGTACTCCTATATGGGTACGAATCTTGGCACCTTACCAAAGCTCAAAACACCAAACTTCTGAGTTTTGAGAGTAAGTGCTTGAGAAGAATATTGGGTATAAGGTGGTTCGATTTTATAACTAACATTGAAGTCCGAGAACGGACGCAGCAGCCTCCTACAACGATCATCTTGAAGATGCGGTGGCGGACCTGGCTCGGACACGTGCTGCGCATGTCTCAGGAGACCCTAAACCCAAGTTGCCTCTTCTTTAAACCTGCGGGCTCATGCCGTCCTGGAAGGCTGTCGATTACAATCTTTCGACATTATTATTAGTACGTGTATTTTGTACACAAATCTGGATTTCTCCCAAGGGGGAGTAGGTATATATTTTTTTTATTAATATCCCTACAGAGATGAAGTAGAATTTTTTCAAATTCATGATTATGGATATTCGAGCGTTTACAGGGCTTATGACCTGTCATTGGCTGGGTTAAGGTTTAAAAAAATGTTACCTGTGTCGATATTCGCTAATAAGCGGAATGGGGAATGTTGTAATACGTAAAGTGGCCACTTAACCCAGCCAATGACAGGTCATAAGCCCTGTAAACGCTCGAATATCCATAATCATGAATTTGAAAAAATTCTACCTTATCTCTGTAGGGATATTAATAAAAAAATAAATAAAATAAAATAAAAAAAAAACAATCTTTCGACTTTATTTGGTGGAAAGTGGCCACTTAAACCAGCCAATGACAGGTCAAAAGCCCTGTAAATGACTAGACTCCCATATTCCTTTTATTTATTCAAAAATATTTTCCCTCATAGTTGCAACAAATTTTAATATTTTCACTCGTATTTTCTATCAAATTCGGGCTAACTCTTACATAAAACGTATCACATATTTTTCTCGGCAAATTAAATATATTTTACCTTGTTGACAGAAGGCGGCAAACACCGAGAAGACTGCGTACGTAACAGTGCTCTCGCTGCCGTCTCTTTCGTTTCTGACGAGGGTATGAGCTGATAAGGAGGCAGCGAGGACAACAGCGAGAAGCAGAAAGCAGGTGGCAGTTGCCGCCCAACTGCCCCAGGACAATGGCTCTGCAAACCTCGCACCGGATAGACCCCCGGAGTCGAAGTCAGGAGGAACCCGAAAGAAGAAAGACACCCTAATAAAGTGTTATTTTTTGTTAATTTTGTGATCATATTAATACAAAAAAATCCAAATATTTCAATAGAATCAAGCTTATCGTAGGATTATACGACCTGTAGCCTCATCACAAATAACTATCGACGTGCTTAAAAACATGCTAAGCATTTGAGCGATCACAGTGAACCATAATGAACATATTTAAATTTATTTCAACAGAGAGGGAGAAAACGTTTTTGAGAAGGAAATATGGAAGTCTAGGCATTTACAGGGCTTATGACTTGTCGTTGGCTGGTTTAAGTAGCCATTTTACACACTGTGTAACATTAACCATTCTACCCATGTTTGAACATCCACATTTCCTCAACTCTTCTATCTGTTGACTTTTGTGAAGTAAAAGAGCTGAAACCTTTATCGCGTGGGTGGGATTTTGAGATTTGAGATTTATCTCTGTTGAAATAAATTTAAATATGAACAACTCCCTAGGGAGGAAATCCAGCAAGTCTGCAATCATTTGGACATACTCAAATATTGTTTAATTCTTAACTAAACTACTACTAGGCGGTGAGGGTCATGGGTGAGAGCGGGTGAGAATATTAATGTGATGTAGGTAATATAAATATGAACATAAATTATAAATAAAAGTAAAAAAGTCTTTAATATCGGTGCAACCATTTGTATAAATTTTTGATTTATTTCGTTTTATTTTTGATTTGTTTTGGTTGCATTTATGAGCACCATATATTTTTTTCTCAAGTTTTAAAATCGTAATGTATATGTTTATTATCTATTTCAGTTGAATTTTTTTCTCTCATTTTCACGTCTTTAAAAATATTTTAAACCTGTTATCTAGTTTTGTTGAGTTTTTTTTCACCTTTTTACTTTCTCATATTTTGAAAGCATAAAAACCAATCAAATATAAGGTTTCAGCTCTTTTACTGCACAAAAGTCAACAGATGGTTATTATACTTAGTTCTATTTCACCGCACCGCTCCGCATGGCCACATGGCCCCTCTATAACCGTTTGGTCCTTCGAGCCGGATCAACCTTTTACCATAAAAATACAGTCCACTTCCCGCATAATATCATATTTCATTTTCTTATAAAAGATACACAAATATCATATTCTAGAACATTTCATTCGCCGTCCTACGCAAACTATTCACATTTGCGCAATCAGAATCGTACGGTCGGTGGATTAAAATATTTATTGCTTCTAAAAAACATATTTACTGTTATATAAATTATAAATAGAAGTGAATAAGTCTTTAATATCGGCGCAACCAATACATGTACAATGTACATAATCTGAAATAACAGCACCTATTAATATTAAGATCTAAAACATGTAAATAAAATAAAAGGAGAGAAAAGAAAATGTTTTAAAAAAAACTTATTCAAAAAAGGTAAAAATATTGAGTTTTATACATTATTAATAAAGCAGTATAGAAACAGTCGGTCTTCTAACCACTTTCGTAATAAAAACATATTTTTATTTTTATTAAGACGAGGTGATTGATTCAATAACGTTAAAAATTCTTTCGCGATTTATTTGCTCACTTTTGATGGCACCAAATTTAAATTTTATTTTTTGTTGACGATACTTATTGCTTTTATTTTTTTGCAGCCTACCTATGTAAATAACAAATTCTACCCGCCTCATTGAAAAAATGCATTTTGAAGACGTCCATCCATCCGTTCATTAATATCATTCCATCCATTTATGCTCCCAATAAAATTAGAATCTTTACGGATGGTAGCCTGCTCGACGGAAAAGTGGGAGCGGCATTCGTTCCTTTTGAGAGTGATAAAGAATTGCCAGGCAGAACATTTAAATTAGATAATTTCTGCTCAGTTTTTCAGGCTGAACTACTCGCAATACGAGAAGCTCTCGAATGGTTATTAAAGAAACCACCAGAGAGATGGGTTATTGCAAAAATATTATCAGATTGTCGTTCGGGCGTTCAAGCTATATCAGATACTCGGTCGGTAAATTCATTCATTTTAGATATTCAGAGTAAAATTAAGCATCTAAAAATAAGAGGGATGAACATTCAAATATGCTAGATAAGAGGACATGCTGGCATCGTAGGAAATGAGAGAGCGGATGAACGAGCAAGAGCCGCAACTTGTAAAAGAACGGCACCTTTCTTCTCAGAATTTCCCCTTAGCTTTGCTAAACGCTGTATATAAAAAAATACGCAGCAGCGTTGGGAGGATCATTACCGCGCTTCTTCTACAAGTAAAATCACTAAAATGTTTTTCCCAACGCTGGCTGATGCAGCAAACTTTCGTCATCATCACCAAAATACTTTCGAAACGACCCAAATTTTTACCGGACACGGAGCTATGAGAAGTTATCTATATAGGTTTAAATTAAGGAATGATGACTATTGTCCATGCGATGATATTTCTTCACAGAGTATAGAACATCTGTTATTTCAGTGCCCATTTTTCAGTTTGCAACGCCATAATCTTGAAGCAGAATGCAGGAAAGATGGAATATCCTTAACAGATATCCACACTGTAGTTAAAAGTAGTTATCACGCGCCATTGTTCTTGAACTTTGCAACAATGGTGATTGGACTCATAAAGGTAATAAACCAAAATCAGTGATCGAACATCCCATTTCCGAGACAAAAAAAAAACAATTTTTTCAGAGTACATGACACGCAAGGCTACTAAATACAGGGGTCCAAATACATATTTAAAAAAAAAAAATTTTTTTAAATATATATCATTCCAATATTTTTAATGTAGTGTTCAAACGTAAGTTTGTTCTATGATTTAACAAATAATTACGATTCCTAAAAATCGCCATCATAAAACATTTTAAATTCATTAAAATAATGGATGATGACAAAAAAATGTAACAATGATAAAATGGGTAATATTTGGTAAATTCATTAAATTTCACAATATGGTTTAGAGCACGGTAATATTACGAATATTTTACCTTATTTCCCAAGTATTTATTAGAAAGTCAGCATAGGGTATTCTTTCTGGTAAGAACCTTATACCCGTGGTCAATTCAGCCTCCCTTCTCTGCAAAACTCCCATCATACCCTTTAAAGATGATGAAATAAATACAATTAGGGCGACAGTCAAAAAATTTCATCATTATTAATAATTCTTACTTTTTTTTATGTGTCATTAGGTGTACCTCAAGGACTGAAATTATCTCATTCTCTATTAAGTTTTTTTTAACTTCATTTACTTATTATGTCGCATTTAATTCTAATGTTTAACATATTATCAATGTGCCTTTTATTTATTTGATATTTTTATTTTTAACGTTAATCTTCGGACGTTCACTTTCATGACAAAAAATAATTACAAAATGATTTTAAATATAGCTGGATTAGATAAAAATCAGTGCTTTATAATGAAACAAAATTATAAAATATAAAAACATTTAAGCATATAATTAAGAATAGTCCAGAAAGATCGTAGAATCATATTTGAATACATCGGACTGTGTCCAATAATTTTAAACTTGAAATATAAAACAAATTTTATTTTACATAAAACAGATATTTTTGTGTCATGTCAAATAATATTTGATATATTGAAGATAATGTCGGTCAAATGTCCACCACAGAGTTGTTTAATCCGGCATCCAATTTTCATCTTCAGGAATCATTAATATTTTCAGGAATTGCGTACTGAGTGACGTCTACAAAGAAACTAATGGGTCAAAACGTAAACCTACTCGTTTATGAGTAGTTTAGTCGCCTTCTGTTTGATGTGCGTATGCGTTTTTTGGACTATTCTTAGTTCTATGCATTTAAATTTGTAAGTTAATTGTAATTTATTATAGAAATAAAAGACGAGTGATATTTTAATCCACAAATTTGGAATATCCAGTGACCGTCCGATATTCTGTTTTGTATAAATACATTTAATTTCTTAATAAAGATACCAGTCTCGAAGATGTCGCGAAAGAGATGAAACCGGTCACTGCATATTCCAAACTTGTGGACTAAAGTATCACTCGTCTTTTATTTCAATTTTAAATTATAAAAGACAAATTGACAATAACATTTACAAAATCAGAAATAATGCATAATAAGTTATACAAATTGAATATGCTTTCATCTGCTCAAATTTTTAAGCGTATAGTAAAATGAAATTAAGACGAATTTCCCTTGGAACTGAGAACAAATATTTTTGTAATATTTTGTTAATTCATTAAATTTCACAATATGGTTTAGAGCACTGTGATATTCCGAATATTTTAACTTATTTCCCAAGTATTTATTAGAAAGTCAGCATAAGGTATTCATTCTGCTAAGAACCTTATACCCGTCGTCATTTCTGATGAATACTGATTCTCAAATAAATTTAAAAATTTCAATAATATAGCTGTGCAATAACAATTTTCCGACACCATTTCTGTACAAATTTCGCAAACATAAAAAGAAAATGGGTCTTACATCTTGACTTCCGTCTGGTTTTATTCCTCCCCAAACCTTTGTTATAATGTACTTCAACCTAAAAAAAAAAGGTAACAATTCTGAGACATATCAATTGAATACTTAATATCGACTGAATTCATAGTGCTATTTTTTATTTATTTTTTAATGAATTGTATATAAAAGTAATGGATAATATATCTTTATAATATAATATATCACGAAGTTACATCGTTTGAGTTGATTTCATGGATGAGAGTTGTTTTATAACGCAGAACCACTGAAAAATGTCAAGTTATAGTATCTTACTTACATTATATTATGTTCCTCCTATGTAGGTACAAATATGATACTTTTTATAGCTTCCCTGTGAATAAAATCACCATTCGCCACTGGCTAGTACGATATATTGTGTATGAACTGAGTCAATAAATATATTTGAAAGATAAACAGACGTGCATAGAATTAAGAATAGTCCAGAAACCGCATACGCACATCAAACAGAAGGCGACTAAACTACTCATAAACGATTATTTTTACGTTTTGACCCATTAGTTTCTTTGTAGACGTCGCTCAGTACGCAATTCCTGAAAATATTAATGATTCCTGAAGAATCAATGAAAATTGGACGTCGGATTGAACAACTCTGTGGTGGACATTTGACCGACATTATCTTCAATATATCAAATATTATTTAACATGACACAAAAATATTCGTTTTATGTAAAATAAAATTTGTTTTATATTTCAAGTTTAAAATTCATTCATTCAAATACTCTTATTAAATGACCCTTTACTTATCTACTCTGTTGTGTGAATAAATATTTCCGCGTGCACAATAAAATTTTAGCGAAATCAACAGATTGCTTTTTTTTACCTTACATTTGTGTTTTGATTATTTTTTTCCCATCAAGCAACATTACGCTGCGACCTCACGAATGCGCGCGGCGAAAGTAGGGCATAGGGGGGGAATTATTGGACACAGTCCGATGTATTCAAATATGATTCTACGATCTTTCTGGACTATTCTTAATTCTATGCTTAAATGTTTTTATATTTTATAATTTTGTTTCATAATAAAGCACTGATTTTTATCTAACTCATAAATGAGTAGGTTTACGTTTTGACCCATTAGTTTCTTTGTAGACGTCGCTCAGTACGCAACTCCTGATTTGAATTCAACTATGCCGTGTCGTGCCCTTTTAAAGTGTAGAAATACTGCTAGGATCTTTAAGAAACAGGATGCAATCACAGTTCATGTGTAACTAGCAAATGAATGTGTATGTAACAAATGCATTACATGAAAAATTGAATTATTTTTCCATCTGTCAGATTATCGAAGAAACAAAATGAACATTTCGTTAGTGTTATCTGGGTAGTAAATTTTTTTACCCTACTTTGCTCATCGAATGAGAGAAATAATGAAAATTGGATCTAGGATTAAACAACTCTATCGTGGATATTTGACCGACATTATCTTTTAAACATCAAATATTATTTAACACTCATATCTAAATACCCATTTTATGTAAAAAAAAATTGTTTTATGTTTTAAGTTTAAAGTTTATTAATTCAATTACTCTTATTAAATGACCCTTTTTTTATCTACTCTGTTGCGTCAATCAATATTTCCGCGTGCACAATAAAATTTTAGAGAAATTAACAGATTGCTTTTTTTTACCTTACATTTGTGTTATAATTATATTTTTTCCAATCGTGCAACATTACGCGGCGGCATCACAAATGCGCACGGCGAAAGTGAGGCATAGTGGGGGAATTATTGGACACATTCCGATGTATTCAAATATGATTCTACGCTCCTTCTAAACTATTCTTAATTCTATGCAGACGTGTTATAATGTATATTTTCATTCTTTCGAACACAATAAATACAAATGAATCCTAGAGATATTTGCTTCTGTTATTTGAATTTGTATCATGTTTCAAACACACCCTTCATAATCATGGTTGTAGGATAAAAGCTTACTTAAAGTTGTATAATTCTTGAAGCAGATCTATAAGGGCGGAGTTATATTTAGTCATTGAGTTAACTCCGTATGTATAACCTGGGTCTTGTAGTATTTCTTGGGCTGGTTTATCTGGAAATGAAGCCATCTGAAAAACACCAAAATGTATGTAGGATTTACCGGTGGAACGACATGGTTTCTACTGTATGATTTTGCATGTTGAGAGGGGTTCGGGGCTCTTAGCCCAGTTGAAGATTGACAGAAGAAACAAGGTTGATGTTTGATGCGTGTATTTATTACGTGGCGAATAAATAATAAACTATATTATGTCGCGAGAGTGTTACGGCGATGATATAATGATGATATTTAAGGTATCTACTGGAGTATCCCAAGGATCAGTACTCAGACCACTCCTCTATCTCCTGTACACTAAAGATATAGAGAATATAACCAAAGAATGTGGATTGTGGTCTCACTGTTGTGCAGATGATACACAGATTTATTTGTATTGTAAACCGATTTGATTAATGGATGTATTGAGAAAATAGGAAACTGGATGGCTGAAAACAGACTAACACTGAACCCATCTAAAACAGAACAACTATGGATGGCTTCAGCCAGACGACAGAATTTGATTCAGGATACGGCACTACCCGATGTAAGGTCTACCGCTTTACCCACCGTTAAACTACTGGGAGTCATCCTTAATTCCGACCTTTCTCTTGACGCTCAAATGAGTAGAACGATAAGTTCACGCTTTTACCAGCTGAGACAAATTAAATGCATACGCAAAAATTTGACAGTTGATGCCGCCCGTCAATTAATAAATGCGTTTGTAGTGTCTAGAGTCGATTATTGTAATGGTATCTACACAGGTCTACCAATGAATAAAATGACTCGCCTACAGCCTGTATTGAATGCGGCAGTGAGACTAATCTTTGCAATCTCTAAGTTCAGTCATATCACTCCACTACTTCGGGAATTGCACTGGCAACGTTTTCCAGAGAGGGTGGAATACAAACTATGTAGGCTTATGTATAAGTCACTGCACAACTCTGCTCCAGAATAGCTAAGGGAACTCTGCATTCCAGATGAACTTGCTGACAGACGTCTTACGCTTAGATTAGCTACATCAAGGTCGAAAGGAAAAGTTATTATACCTCTACGCAAACAGCGCACTAAATTCGGCGAACGTGCATCTGCAGTCGCAGGCCCTACGGTATGGAATGCTCTCCCAGCAGAAGTCTGAAACTGTGAGAGTGAAGTGATGTTTCGGAAGGAACTTAAAACCCACTTGTTCTCTAAATTATTTGAATAAATTCTTGTCATGTGGTGACAAATAACATTATTTTTCTTAAATTAAAAAGTTAAAATAAAATTTTCATCTTTATATAATCACTTTGTAAAGCGCCCTTGAGGTATTATATTACGAAAATGGCGCTATATAAGTTATCCAGAATTATTATTATTATATGTTGAACTTACGACACTTGAAAGGATGGTGAGTGCCGGGAACAGAGTGAACGGTGCACTGAAATCTACTTTGACAAACAAATGTTTCTCGCAGGAGGCAAAACTAGCATTTCACAATAAAGTTCTAGTGCCAACTCTAATGTATGAAAGCGAAGGATGAAGTTGGAAATATATTTATGAAAGTAGGTTAAATGCTGTTGAAATGTGGTCCCTCAAGCAAATGTGTGGTAAAACGACGTATGATACGTGCACAAATGTCAAGATCCGTGAACTGTGAAAGGCTGAGACGAGAAAGGAATCGAGAAATAGTTGGTTTGGACATGTAGAGCGAATGTACAACGAAAGTACGGCTAAAAGAATCTACGATACAAATTTTGATGGATGCCGAAAACGAGGAAGACGGAGAAAGACATGGCACGATCGAGTCCATCAAATACTTGAAGATGGACATGTCAATAGTAGGAATAATCAGCGTGCGTGCATGAGAACTTGTATGAATATTTTTCATACATCATGGCCGGACCAGGACTCCATTGTGAATCGCTAATTTTGCTTTTGGATATCCCAGATGTACTAAATACAAATACGAGCATATTGCTTTATTAGAAAGGTAGAAATTTTAAATGCATATATATAAATCATGTTTGTGTTATATTTACTCGTATATACATAGGCATATATTGAAAATTGTTATTATTTTTTATTTTTTTTAAATGGTCCACAAAAACATTTTTTTCGGTAAATTTATATAATTTTTTATCCTGTATTTCTGTAATAAATTACAACAAACTTCTTCAATTAATTTTCACTGGGATACTTGAATGTTTATCCTTTTGTTTGAACATTTTATATAATGCGCTTACTTTTTTATTTCATTGTTTTTTGTAACGTTAAGTTTGACTTTTTGTTTCATCTTACCACTGCTACAGCTCTCAAAGTTAGTCCTCCAAAGTTATTTCTCCTGGAATATTTATATTCTGGGGTTGAATAATTCAGTCCTTAAAAAAAACTTTATTATTAATATTATATTATATTAATTATTTATTTAATTTGAATTATTTATTTATTAACGGCCGTAGCCAATTAGTACAAATTGCATAACATAGTTTAATACTAATTAAATAAACAGTACAAATTAATTATTTGTGTATGCAGATAATTGGTAGAATTCCATTTTAAAATTAGGTTAGTTCTCCAAAATAAAACACTTTTATTGGATTGAATTCTACTTTAATTTTTTTTAAATATATGTTACGGGTTTTGTCTCGTTAGGACATTATCAAACTAGCTTAAATATTTATAAAGTTTACAACAAAAACAACAACAAACCATCACGCCGTTTCACCGCAGGGGTAGGCAGAGAGGATAGAACGCCATATAACTTTATCTTGGCATACAGACCGCGCTTCCTCTTCATTCATACATCTTCTCATGCACGCACGCCGATTATTCCTACTTTTGACTTGTCCATCTTCAAGTATTTGATGAACTTGATCGTGCCATGTCTTTCTCGATCTTCCTCGTCTTTTGCATCCATCAACATTCGTATCGTTGATCCTTTTAGCCGTTCTTTCGCTGTCCATTCGCTCTACATGTCTAAACCAACGCACCACCTCTTTCTTGATTCTGTCGATAATGCAGTCTCAGCCTTACGCACTTCACGGATCTCGACATTTGTGCACCTATCATCCATCGTTTTACCACACATTTGCCTGAGCGATCGCATTTCGACAGCATTCAACCTACTTTTATCATCATTTTTCCAATTCCATACTACGCACCCATACATTAGAGTTGGCACTATAACTCCGTTGTGAACTGCTAGTTTAGCCTCCTGCGATAAACATTTGTTTGCCAAAGTAGATTTTAGGGCATCGATCGCCCTGTTCCCGGCACTCACCCTCCTTTCAACAATTTTCTCGGTCTTTTCATCCCTAGTAAACATACTTCCCAGGTACAAAAATTCTTCTACCTGATTCAGAATATCTAATATACTAACAACAATTGCTGTTGAATGTTATAGGTACATAATAGTGTTAATAGTTTATGGTATTGAAAAAAAAATAGGATTTTTTTATAGACCAAAAAAAGTAACGGAATGAAAAATCAATTAGGATATACATTTATATTATCATTGACATAATAAACTTAAATAATAATAAAAACCAATTTTTATAGACCAATATACCAAATTTCACAAACAGTACACACATTTTACCTGTTTGGCTGATCCACTCATCGATCCGTGTGCAACCCACCTCCGCTATCCATTTCTTAATAGCAATTTCATACTGTGAGTACTTACTAATTGTCCTTATGGATAATGGAAGTAGATTGTACACTTTAACCGAGTAGTAGGGCAATCCTCTTTGACCGAAGGTTGTATTCATTTATTTTTTTGCAGCATCAGGGTGGAGTATTTAGTAACTCTTGTATTTGTAACGGAAGGTAGAGAATAATGTTTATGTGCGTATAGTAACAGAGCTTTTACATAAAGTTGATTTACAAATATTGATTTCATTAACATAACATTACATAAATATAATCTGTTATTTTTATCCATAACTTCAACAAAACTTTCAATCGAAAACAATTGAAATACAATACGAAACAAATTTCTAGCATCAGTCCTTATAAAATGCATTGGAACAGTTTTGCAACTATGAAAAATGAGTGTCTTTGCCCGAGTCTGGATTTCCAACAAAGGATTATAAGTAAACTTTTCAATATTTGACTAGATCTATTATTTCCTTTCTCACTATTCCATAACTTGTAATTTGAAGATGTCTGACTAACAAATTGAACGATGGATATTTACCTTCTGTTTCATCCCACATTCCAACTCTTGTCACTTTCAAAGTCCCTCCAATTCTAAAGTGCACATTATAGACATCGAATAAAATAACGGATACTTCGGTTTCACTTCCGATTGCATAGTCCGATCCGTTATAAACTCGGGTAACATTTTTTAAATATGAATAATTACCATTTGCGTCTATCCATTTTGTTATTACATCCATTAACGTGCCTGGAAAATATTAATGAAATTTATTGTATACGATGATAATATTTATTATGGCGTATAAACTCATCATCATTGGTTGCGCCACATGTACTATATTTATTGTGTATTACACTATGTAGGTTGCTGTGCTAAATGTATTGCTACCCACTGAACCCTAGACATAATCTTATAATTAAACGTAAAAAAAAGCACCTCAAAACTAAGATCCTTACATATTTGTATAGCAAATAGTCTTCTATTTTCTATACAAATATGCAAGGGATATAGAACGATTTATTTTTAGGCAGTTCTGATAATTGCAGATCTTGAGCCCATAGATCTCAAAATTGCTGAAATCGTGTCTTTGGATGAAACGAAACGTAGTGGAGTAAGCAAAATACTTCCAAATGACCGTGTATGTCAGCGCCGAGTTGAATATCACTCACTACCACATCCTGCTAAGTGTGCTGATATACAAGTGAATCTAGAGGAAAATACAAATATGCTATCACTAACTCAAACAAGTTTTATCCACATCTACACTGATGGCAAACTAAATGGACATATTGGAGCGGCCTTCGTTGTATACAAAGAACACAAAGAGATAGACTAGCGAAAACTAAAACTTGGAAATGAATGTTCAGTCTTCCAGGCGGAGCTGATTGGTATTGAAAGTGGAATTTTATGGATACAAAGAAAAATAATTAGTCCCGCAATTATCACAATTTACAGCGATAGCATGTCTGGACATTGCCATTATAAGCAACATTCAAAAACTTCACTATGCTTTCAGCACACGAGGCATATATGTTCGATTCTGCTGGGTTAGAGCTCATGTTGAGGAAATCCGAAATGAGAGAGCAGCTAGCTAAGGCTACTATGGTCAAAAAAATGAATCCGAACTTTGATGAAGTCCCAATAAGCCATGTAAGGTGGTCCCTCTCAAAAGATAAAGCAAATGAGTGGAGGAAAATTTATGAAGAAAAAACTACCAATAAGTGGATGAAGCAACTTTTGAGAAGCACATACGAAGCCAAAACATTTTGGAAGCATGAAACGCCTACATATGAACTAACTCGGGCTCTCGGGGCATGGATGCATGTGGGAATATCTGCATCGCTTTAGGCTGCGAGACGATAGTTGCTGTCCGTGTGATGTCATCACTGAGCAGACTGTAGAACATCTTCTAACATACTGTCCAATGTTCGATAGGCCGAGATGGGAGCTTGAATGCAAATTTAACACTCGGATTGCTGCGACTAATAATCTAGCTGAGCTTCTGAACTGTAATGATACACAGAGTGAAACTGTTTGATCCATTACAGGGTAACAAAAGCAAGGTAAAAATAATTTGCAACTAAAAAAAATGTTTTAATTACCCTACTGTGGGTACAATATTTTTCTCTCCAGCCCAATAAGAACTGAATTGTCACCGAATTTACATGTGATTTGATAGTCTCAGCGCTGTCGCTAACAAGTTATTTTAGCTATCAATCAAGTCATTCCAATTCTCTATGTCGTTTAATCGTGTAAATTTTTAATCAACTATACGACAAGTGCCGATCTGACCACAGGATCTGATAGTCTGCCGCGAGAGAGAAGTTCTAACATTAAGGTGCTAAAAATCTAAGTAAAAGTATTAAAATAACAGTTTATACTTACAATTTTTCACTGCGACTGTTATTTCAGCGTCAATGCTAATATTCTTCTCGGAAAGTGAAGCAAAAATATCCATCGGTTTGGAGTTTCCGTCATATTTGTTTTCAAACATCTCAAAGATATTTTCAAACGCCAAGTCTCCAGAAATTGCGCTACTTTTGCAAGGAGTTGAATCAGCCACCAACCATTTCATAGAAGCATTGAAAACTTCTAAATCAGATGCCTTCAAATTAAAAAAAATAAAACTGAAAAGCAGGCAGAAAGATATATTTTTTAATTAATATTAATGCATTAACTTTTTGGTTAAACATTTCACTTAACGTTATTAAATCAGTTTCAGTGCTGCAGAGCAGCGTTTATTTTATAATTAAAAAATACATGTAAGAATTTGTTACCCACTAAGTCCAAAGACTTTTCGGTGGGACACATTTTTTTTATGACAGGTTTATATTACATTTATTTTATTTATATTTTACAAATTTATTTATAAACAGGCACTATAAAGTATCTAGAAGATATTTCTTCAGTTCTTTTTTTTTCATTTGAAGATCTTTCATGTTGATGGTGGTTTGTTGGAGATCATTGAACAATCTTGGAACAACGCAATTTAATGTTCGCTCTCCGAAGTAATTTGTAATTCGGGGAACAAACAGAGAGCTCTTAGTTTTTAATCTAGTGTTGTGAGTGTGGGAAACTCTTTTTTTATTTTCCGGATCAACAAAGTGATCTACAATGAATTTGTAGTCACAAAGCTGTTTTACCGGCAGGACATTACTGAATTTAAAATATACACCTTCGCTTATAAGTTTCGCCTCACGGATTATGCCATCCGGTACAATCCCCCTCAATATTTGTATATAACCACATACCGACTTCTCTCTATGTCTACCAGTTTCAAGATGAACCTAATCAATTTTAATCATGACTTAAATAAAGATATAGCAGTTCAAATCTTACAAACAAACAATAAAGTGTTAAAAGTAAATAGTACGGAAATAACAATGTTTTGAATATGTCGAAATGTTTGTAGACTTGCTAGATTTCCTCCCTAGGGAGTTATTCAGATGCAAATTTGTTAAAACAGAAGAAAGGCATTTTTGAGAAGGGAATATGGAAGTCTAGGCATTTACAGGCCTTGTGACTTGTCGGCCTCGTGGTGTAATGGTCAGCGCGTTTGAAAGACTTACAAGAGGTCTCGGGTTCGATTCCCGACACGGTTGATTTGAAATATTTATTTAAAAGGGTGTTTTTACACTAGAATATTTCATAGTCCCTGGACTGGTACCTGGGGCGTAAGATTGATCATCTTACCTTCACGTAACAAAAATGATCAAGATACACTGCGATTGGTGTACCAATGCCCTATGCACCATTAGGTGCGGAAAGGGACTGACTATGATGATGACGATGATGACTTGTCGTTGGCTGGTTTAAGTGGCCACTTTACACGCTGTGTAACATTCATCATTCTACCTATGTTTAAACATCCACATCTCCTCAACTCTTCCATCTGTTGACTTATGTGAAGTAAAAGAGCTGAAACCTTTATCATGTGGGTGAAATTCATCCGGCTGAACCAATTCACCAGAAAGTGAATTTCAGGCAACGCCTGAAAACGATTTTTACCTTTTATACTTCTTCTTTTACCAGTTAGTTGATTCGACAATGTTTTAAGCATATCCAAATGTTTGCAGACTTGCTGGTTTTCCTCCCTAGGGAGTTATTCAGATATATTTTTGTTGCAACAGAGGGAAAACATTTTTGAGAAGGGAATGTGAAAGTCTAAGCATTTACAGGGCCTAGGGGCCGTATGGCCTGTCGTTGGCTAGTTGTAGTGGTCACTTTACACACTGTGTAACATTTAATAAACATACACCAAACCTAATTATCAAACTTCAATAATACAGAGATTCGTCACTGAAGTTAGAGACATTTTAAATCCTCCCTGATAGGTACAATGTTTTTTTTTATAAAATAAAAACAGAAAAATCTATGTTACCATTTGAAGCACTCTTTCACTCTTTGGACAATGATAGTCAATAAAAACACCGGATTCCCCGTCCTTTGCAGTCAATAGATCTTGGATATATTTATCTAGATTAGAGTCATCATAATCATTCAGACTTTTCATCACAATTCTAATACCAATCTTTGAAAAAACCTTAGACAGATCTGCCATATCTAGAACAAAAATCACGAACGTAACAACAAGAAAACTTATGCATAAAATCTGTGTTTTTATTTGTTAGTTATTTTATTTTCATAATTCTATAGGTTAGATATTTATTTATTTAAACGTCTTGTAGGCTTTTACATGTTTTACATATATTTATTTATAAAGAACAGACATATTTTACACAAAAGTAGCGAAAAATTGAAAATGAAGTAATAAGAAAAAGAAAATATATAAAACTAACCTTACATATAGTACATACATACATATATTCCAGTAGAGAGAACAGAAGTTCATTTTTTCCTATCGGTTATATTAAAAGAGTCTTAAAGTTAGAAGAATGTAAAAAATAATAATTAAGAATACAGATATAATAACTTAACACAAAAGGTATACAATATAAAACAACAAAGTATTATTCAAGAATTTAAATTTGCAGATAATAAATTGATACACTGCCTTTTAAAATTCAAAAGTGCTGTATTAAATATATCTATATCATTTGCGTATTCGTTTGTAAACACATGAATTCTCCTCATAGAGGAGTGTGCGCTGTAGTTAGTTGTAGATACATTTATATAGAAGAGTTTATTAAATCGAGCAATCCGGCCGGGCACACGCAAGTTAATTAGTTTTAATTAACTTGCGAGTGTTAGTCGTTAATT
Source organism: Micrasema longulum (assembly GCF_059751315.1). Lineage (NCBI taxonomy): Eukaryota > Metazoa > Arthropoda > Insecta > Trichoptera > Brachycentridae > Micrasema > Micrasema longulum. The sequence goes on from NW_028278256.1 coordinate 195,805, forward strand.
TTTTTATCTATTTAAATTAAATTTTATGAATGTAAATGTACAAGTACATTCAATCACATGTAAATAACAAAAAGTCCATGTAAGATTTTGAAAGTTGCGGGTTGGAGCTCCTACCCCAGTTAGAGATTGAAAGAGAAGATACAAGGTTGTTTTTTGATGTTTATTTAATACATCCCGAATAAATAATAAATTATGTCGCACGAGTGTTACGGCGATTAGGAGTTGAAGAGACTGCACTTGAACTACATACTGGAACTGAGTGACTGCGTCGAGCTGAACTGAACTGAACTGACTGACATTCACTTTACACACTGTGTAACATTCACTTTACACACTGTGTAACATTCACTTTACACACTGTGTAACACTCTTCACAACAATAAAGGTTTCAGCTCTTTGACTTCACTAAAATCAACAGATGGAAGAATTGAAGAAATATGGATGTTCAAACATAGGCAAAATGGTGAATGTTACACAGTGTGTAAAGTGGCCACTTAAACCAGCCAATGACAGGTCATAAGCCCTGTAAATGCCTTGACTTCCATATTCCCTTATTTAAGGTATTCTTCATCCCTGTTGTAATTTGTTAATCTTAATGACCCCCGAGGGGGTGAAATCCAGTCTTTTGTCTATGAACATTTGGACAAACTCAAATATTGTAACTTCTATTTATGTTTTTTTTCCTTCTCTTTTTTGTACTTTAATTAAAATAACCTTACATAAAATTACTTTATAATATGGAAACTTCGCTGGTCCATTAGATTTAAGTCTAACTGTGTAAAATATAAAACTTTGTAACTGTACTGTATGTTTCCTAAATAAAAGAAAATAAAAAAAAATCAAAAAAATCCCTATCCGCACCTAAAGGTGCATAGGGCACTGCATGGTATACCAATAGCAGTGTATCTTGATCATTTTTGTTACATGAAGAAAAATGATCAGTCTTACAACTCAGTTACCCGTCCAGGGACTGTGAAATATTCTCGTGTAAAATTACATTTCAAATAAATATTTCATATCAACCATGTCGGGAATAAAACTCAAGACTTTATGCATGGTAGGCAAACGCGCTGACCACTCCTTCTATATCTTTAGAATATTTTAAAGAGAATCCTTTAACGAAAAACCCTCAAAGACGTAAAAAACATTAATGTCTTAAGTAATATTGTTCAACATAGAGGTTGCCTTTCTAATGGGCAATATAAAGGTATTGACCATTTTTACTGATTAATCATTTTATTATTTCACGTGGTTTCAAAAGTTTCTTCTTTATTGCGTTTCGATTGCTTCGAACGACAAAAAAGCCAACAAAGGGGGAAAACATTATTGAGAAAGGAATATGGAAGTCTAGGCATTTATAAGGCTTATGACCTTATGACACTTAAACCAGCCAATGACAGGTGTGTAAAGAGACCAAATTCATCAGCAAATAACCGGTTATCTCTTAATTAATGCCTTGACTTACATATTTCCGTTTCTAAAATGTTATCCATGTCTGTAGTAATATGTAAATCGTGCTTAAAATAAAATAACCAAAAAATTTCACTAATAAATTTTTAATGCGTACCTTTTTTGGGGCAACAGATGAAAAACGTCAAGAAATTGATCTTCTTTTCAATAACGTAATCTATCGACAACGAATACATCCACTGTAAATCCTTCTTGAGACTATCAGCATAATCTTCATTTTCAACAGCCGATATGAGATTCATCACGTTTGCCAATAAAAACACTAAAAAGACTATTAGAAGAACGCCTTTCGTCATTGTTTAAATAAAATAACTAACTAAAATAAAAAAATAACTTCAGTAAAATATACGATCGGAATTTGTATTTATTTAACGTTTGATTACAGTGAGGAATTTCAGTGGTCTTTTAATATTTTTGTTTTGTTACATAGACTGTTAAACCAAGCAGAATATTTTTTTGAATATTGTCAATATTTAAAGCATTAACTTTGTGGCCAAACATTTTACTTAATGTTATGAAATATTTGTATATTGCGGAGGGCATCACCATCAAGCCGTAAAGTTGGCAAGGCCGAACACCATTCTGGCCCGCAACGCGTAACCCGACGCAACGTCAGCTCGAACAAGTAATTAAACGTCGTGCAGCGAAAGAATATGCATATTTTATCTTGGCATTTCGTGTCGCCCGTCCACCAGCTCCTCGCCAGTGTTCGCTTTCGTAAATTCCTTCTGTACAAAATTGTAAGGATGTAACTCGTGTGTATCTACTCAATAAATAACGTCAATTGTAATCCATCTTTCTCATTTAACCTCAAATCAATTCACGCGCAACCATTTATACAATATAACCACTTACCGACTTTTATGTCTACCAGTTCTAATTAAACAACCTTTCAATATAGTCCGTTATACGATGTTCCACTGTAATGTTTACCCTAAACAACATATAATATTTTTATAATTCAATCAGTGCATGTTCGTCCTAATCAGCGCATGTGCTTATCAAAATGCATATTATGTCGTGTTGGTTTTATGATTTTACAACTATGGTGAAGGTGTATAGTGGGTTTTGCATGATGATTTAATTGGTGTCCTGACGAAGAGACGGGTGCGTCTCGAAACCGGTAGATATAGAAAAGTCGGTAAATGGTTATATACAAATATTTAATAACATTTAGTCAATTTAAAAAAAATTATATATCGTATTATCAGAGCTAGGATTTTTTTAAGTTTTGTATTTCTGAAATTACTCCGCATGTGTCGTCAAAAGTTCTCTTCCGTTTATTATTTGTGAGTTCTGCAGATTAGTCCGTTTACGGTAAGTAAACCGTATCTCTTTCACAGCTCTCTTTTCATTGTTTGATTCATATGAACAAGTGACGTCGCTCAAAGAAATTCAATTTAATAATTTTTTTCGAACATTTTCAAGAAACTTTGCAAAACAATTTAGTGCTTTAATTTTTACCGCGCGCAAGAACACGTTTTTTGTTTCCTATTTCCCGTAGGGCTGAAGTTCCTCGTTGCAGTATGTTTTTAACTAAAAACGTAATTAATTTTATTCGATGTTTTTTGAACGATTCTTCACTAATGTGTAAACGGAAATTTTTTCAGATGCTTCTTAAATAATACGAGTATTTTATTTAGTGCAAGGTGGTCCAAAAAAGAGCATCATAAAAACGTTTTTTTTAGAAAATTCTGTTTTTTTATGATAATTTGTTTTTCACATTATAAATTAAAGTTGTTTATATTCACTCGTATCAAACACACACTCACCCTTTCTACAAACCCACCCTCTCACCCATATTCAAGTAGTTTCTAAAAAGACAAGTTAACTTAAAGTCGATTTTATTATATACTTACTCTTTCATACCGAAAACCATGTAAATAACTATGGTTATTATTCCCCTATGCCCAGAATTCTTCGATCTGCCAACAAACATACCAGCCTTGATTTATTTGATAATAAGTTGTCTTCTTTCAAACGATCACTGAATCAAATTGAATTATAAACACCTCTCTCCCACTTCCACTCACACTAAGTTTACTTTATACCATTGTATCTTCTACTTTCCTTTATAATATTTTTTTATGTATAAATATGTCCTTAAAAATGCCCATTGGGCGTATATATAAATAAATAAATAAAAAAAATTAGGTTAAGCCAATATTTTAGGGAAGCTTTGGTTCATCCGATCTATGATCGGACCGTCCATGATATGTACATATGTGTGTATAAACATTCGTATTTGTAAAAGTTAAACATTTTTTTTTATTCATTTATTTTGTTTTATTTATTCATTTTTTTTCCATTATAAACTATGATTAATAATAAAAAATGTTACCTCGCTAGGGTTACTTGTGCCGAGGACACTAAACGATATACTTACATTTGAGAAAAATATTTTTACATTTGAGAATAAACAAAGAAGACTAACTTAATAAACAGAGATAATTAACAAAATATTCTGACAGTTTTAAACATTACGTATTTATGTTTATAATTTATGTACATATATATTATTTGTATAACAAAACGCACAATGAAAGAACAAAAACATTACATAAGCTGTACATTTGTGGAGCAGTTGATTCAATATTGGTTTGGGCGAATGAGGCCATTTTTCTTCTACCTAGATAAAAAAAAATTAAAACTTCAAATCTACACTAAAAATCATTCCTTTTTTGGATAGCTTTAAAATACTCAATAAATGTCGCAGTAGATTGTAAAAGAAAAAAAACACGTTACAATTTATGTAACCACATTATTTTAATAAAAATCTTCAATTGCTTGTTGCAACTTAAAATGAAAAATAAATATAAACCGATACGAGTATTTTGGCACACCCAGTCAAATCGATAGCGAATTGCGAATTATGAATAAGTATCGTGCTCACGTCAAAATCAATCCGTCAACTTGACAAACTAAAGAAAATAGCAACTCTCGCAAATTCACGTCATTACCTATTCACAGAAGACTATTCAATCACACGGAATAAATCAAAACTGACATTATGGACACAATCTAAGGACACGTGTAATTTTTTTTTTATCTGTAACAGGCGCACGGAGCATGACAGAAGAAGCTTTTTTGTGTGAATATTTTTAATGCAGTAATTACATAAGATTTTTGATACATTTTTTTGTCGAACCACTGGCTTTTAACTCTTAAAAGACTGTGGCAAATAATTATTTTGCGCGCGGTGATGTAACATCGTGATGGAAATACCGTCCTTATTTAACCACTGTTATAAGAATTATTATTAATTAATGAAGTGTTACGTAGAGCCAATACAAACTGATCAAGCAAATAATAATTCCACAAAAATCTTTAATAAAAATTATCTTTATAGTCCCAATCAAAACTAGCTCCCTCGGTATATTTGAAAATCCTTATGTAAAATCTATAAAACAACTTTATGTAAAAGCTTTGTTACTATATGCACGTAAACATTACTATCTACCTTCCGTTACAAATACAAGAGTTACTAAATACTCCACTCTGATGCTGCAAAAAATAAAAAAATAAATACAACATTCGGTCAAAGAGGATTGGCCTACTACTCGGTAAAAGTGTACAATCTACTTCCATTATCTATAAGGACAATGAGTAAGTTCTCACAATATAAAATTGCTATTAAAAAATGGAAAGTTGAGGTGGGTTGTGCACGGATCGATGAATGGATCAAGCCAAATATGTAAAATGTGTACTGTTTATAAAATTTGTTCTATTGGTCTATATAAATTGGTTATGTTTTTATGATTATTTTAGTTTTTCATTGTTTATTATGTGAATGATAATTAGGTTAATTGGATTAATTACGTGTTTTTTTATTGTTATTATTATGTCAACTTTGTTAAATAGCTAATCTTAGGCATGTTCCACATTTTGTAAAATGTTTGCCTCGGCACGAGACACCCCAGTGAGGGAACGTTATTCTGAATAAAAAAAGAATACAAACAATGTAAAAGTATAAATAAATACTATTAGAGAGTTATTCACTACTGTTAAGCTCCGTAAGATTTCTTATTTTGGCCATGTGTTGAGAGGTGGTAAATATGCCATACTTCAGCTTGTCACGAAGGGGAAGATCGAGGGACGTAGAGGGGTCAGGAGACCAGGATTAGAACTGTGGAGGAGCTGTTTCGCACTGCTCAGGATAGGGAAGCTTCCTACCAAGTGATCGTCAACGTCGGGGGACCCGACATGACACGCGAAGAAGAAGAATAAGGATTATATTCCCTAGCATGTAGGGCTAAAGCTATGCTGAAAAACATCGCTCTGGATGTGGATCTGTTCCATGTATCTGAAGGGGTTTTCCGGAGAAGGATTCTCCTACTACTTTGACAAAAGCCTCTTCAGTGTATTTTTTTTATTTTCATAATATGTACGCCTTAAATTTTAGTTTGTTATAATAAATTAATTGAAAAAGAATTGAATTTCCATCCGTATTCTACCACTATGCTTTGGCGTAACGATATACCAAGTTTATAAGTAAGGTCCTGTGTTTTATAAAAAGACTGTATGATTCCGATAATAATTAATAAATAAGTAAGTACTGCAAATTTTGCAATTAATTATTTTTTGAAAAATGACAAAAGAGTAACGTTTGTATTTTAACGTAATGACATTAACAAATTGTTACAAATGTAAAAAAATCTTTTAAACTGACTTAAATAAAGCGGAAGACCACAGTATCCGTTGGTGTTGTTTGTCAATTATTTTATTTACAATATTTGCAAATAAGGTTTTCTAAATATACTCATTATATAAATAATGAAAGAACCGAGTGCATCCGGAAATGGTGGCGTACTGAATCAATTTATAGCAGTTGGAATAGGTAAGTAACTATATTTTATAATGAGGAAGTTCAGTGCTACGGAAAATGGGATATAAAAAATATTCTAACAAGTGGTAAAAATTAGAATATTTAATTGTTTTGCGAAGTTTCTCTAAAGTGTACGAAAATTTTTTTTTAAATAGTTTTAATAAAAATGAACTTCCTTGAATGACGTCACAAGTTTTTTCTAAATCAAACAATCATAGAGTGCTGTGGTAGATTTCTGGTTTTCGGGAAGCCAACCCACTAATCAGGACATCTCACAAAAAACACTATATTGCTCGCTTGTTCGTCCTCTTTTAGAATATGCCTCCGTGATCTAGTCTACCTTCATGTAGGCCGGATAAGTCATGTCGAATTGGTGCAACATGTTTGCTAAGAAAAGTAGCATGGATGATTGGCCTCGAGAGGGGAGACTACACTTACAGATAAATGTAATCAATGTTAAAAATCTCTAGTCTACAAAAACGTAGAAATAAGATTGACTCCATATTTATGTTTAATTTACTGAATGGCTTAATTGCTGTACCATCGTTACTGGAACAAGTGGCATTCAATGTTCAGATCCGCCGGTAGCGAAATAATAATGTGCTGTTCCTCGATCAACACAGCGCAAACTATGGCTCGTTGCACCAATGTCCCGATTGTGTCGTATAGTAAACTCGAGACAAGATCTGGACTTTTTTGGTGTAAGTCTTTTTAGATTTTTAAAATCACTAAGATAGACCGGATCTTGTCTTGAGGTAGTAGTTTTTTTTTTGTCCTAGCTTTAATTTATTTTTGTTGTATTTTATTTTATTAGTACCTGTATTTTTTTATTTTTTTATTCATAAATTTCATAAAAAACCATTATGTAAATATTTTTGAAAAATAAAGAAGAAAAAAAAATGGCTTAAATGGTTTTAAATTGTCGATACTATCTTCGCCAGCTTTGCAGTCATCTTCCAATCACCCTGTATATGCATTTATGTATATAAATAAAAAACATGGTTGTAGATTTTGAGATTTAAATTACTTTTTTTTTCAGTAAATTTGCTAATATTCATTGAAGGCAGCGCATTAGGGTGGGTGTCACCAGTTTTGCCCGTTTTGGCTGGTAAGGATTCACCCCTTGGCGATCCTTTGACTGATTCTGAATTCTCTTTGGTCGCCTCATCATTCTGCATCGGTGCCATCATAGGAGCGCCTGTATTCGGATGGCTATCCGATTTCATTGGACGAAAACGATCCATTCTGGTAGCTTCAGTGCCGTTCATGGTAACAGTTTTCAAATTACTTTATTTTACAATCTTCAGAATAGACAAAATTGAGGTTTATTCATAACTAGCGGACCCGACAGACGTTGACCTGCCCGAACGTTGGCAAAAAACTTTTCATTGATAAGTAGGTACCCAAATACTTGTTTGTGATTAAATTCCAAAACTAAAAATTGTCAATATCAAAAAAATATTGAATATAAGTAGGTACTTGTTTATGGTTGAATTCCAAAACATAAAATAAATATTTTTTCAAATATGGCATTCTTTTTGCAAACGTCAAACTCCGGCCATCTCACCAACAAAGGTGTGTACTTATGTAGAAATACGATTTTTTAAAATGAATTAAATTTAATATTTATATTTTTTTTATTTATATATACGCCCAATGGGCATTTTTATGGACACATTTATACATAGAAAATTATTATAACAAAATTAGAAAGACTCAATGGTTTATAGTAAACTTTGTGGGAGTGGAAGCGGGATAGAGGTGTTTATAATTGAATTTGATTCAGTGATCGTTTGAAAGAAGATAACTTGTTATGAAAGAAATCAAGACTGGTATGTTTGTTGGCAGACCTAAGAATTCTGGGCATAGGGGAATGAAAACCATTGTTAGTTCTATGGTTATCGGTATGAAAGAGTAAGTTTTGTCTGAGGTTTCTAGTTGGGATATTTAATTTTATTAAGCTCAGTAGTTCAGGCGCATCAAAGAGTGAGTTGAGAATTGTAAATAGGACTATAAGGTCGGATTTATTTCGACGGTCTTAAAGAGAAGATATATTCAAAGTAGTTTCTAACTCATTATACGTATATAGGTCTCTGGATAAGCCCAACCTCCAGCCTATCTTTCTTAAAAATCGATGTTGAACTGATTCAATATTCTTGATGTGAACATATTATTTTAGTGTTACCAAAAATCCAATAAAAAGAAATAAATTGGTAGAAATTATAAGGAATTTAAGAAAAGAATCTGATTAAGATCCACAAAAAACAAAAGCTGTTAAAAAACATTCAAAAACAAACTTTTTTTATACACAAAAAAACAATATCTTTCAATTTTTTGACAAATGCATTCTCCTCGAATGCAACCTTGGTAGATCGATGAATAAAACACTTATTCTCCTAACTTCTTATTTACATATTCAATTGAAGATTTTAATATCTACGAACACGCACGGCGCAAAGATATATATTTTTCTGAAAACCGCACGTAAATCGGTTAAACCATTTAGGAGGAGTACGGTGACATCACACGTACAGAGGAATTAATTTAATATAAAGATAACAATAATAATTGCAATTTTTTTATCTACCACATACATACAGAGGTTATAGATTTCTCTGGATTATGTCTAGTCTGCCTAACTAGGTGCAACCTGTTTTAAGGCAGACATTTTTATGCAAAAATAAACAATACAATTCCTAACTACTAGTTAATTCATTATACATTTTTTTTTGTTTTGAATAAAACTATATATGTTTTTTTTATTATCATAACAATATTTTATACGTCATTTGATTTCAATGATTTTTATTGACAATTCTTGATGCAATCCCATTGTAATAACTTGTATTTACATATAAGTTATTGATTTTAAAATACTTGGTACACTTTATTATTCCTTTTTTATCAGATATCCTGGAGTTTGAAAATCGCGGGAATAAATCCCGTAGCCTTGATCTGCGCCAGGTTGATTGTTGGTATGGGCGGCTCCGGTATCGTCCTCATGACTCCGATGTACACCGGAGAAGTCGCGAGCCTGGACAGCAGAGGGACGCTGGGTAGCTTCCTCATATTTGCCTTCAACATAGGAATAGTATTCATCTATACGATCGGCGCCTACGTCAACTACTTTGCGGTTCCTGGCATTTTACTGGGTATAACGGTTGTGTTCTTTATCCTGATGAGCCGGATGCCAGAAACCCCTTCGTATCTGGTCAAAACCAACAAAATTGAGGTGGGTACTTCGTAAACATTTCAAAAAGGTTCGTTTTAACACTGCAGTTGGACGTGAAATACTTGACGAAAGTTAAGACGATAAAAAGTGTACACAAAATTGCATAGGGAAGCATCCGAGACAATGGCGTAACATTAAACAAAAAAACAAAAAAACAAAAAAAAAAAACTACTAAATGCAAACTTCGAAAATCATACTTAACAAATCGGAAGCAGTATTCCTTCGTAAATGAAAAAAAAAAAATACAAACAGTAAATTTTGGAGTCCCACAAGGATCTATTTTGGGTCCACTATTATATATTTCATATATGTATTAATGACTTATCACTGTACAATTTTAATAGAAAAATTATCATATTTGCCGACGACATTCGACTATTCTATAAAAATCAAACAGACGTATTAACAAACAATGACATAAACGAAAACCTTACTATGTTGACTAAATGTAAAAACACAAACTTACTTACACTTAATGAAAAGAAATGCAAAATTATCAATTTTGAATGTAGAAAAAAATGTCATAAAGTAGATGCTTACACAAATAATGAACGACTAAATGAAATTGAACATGTTAAATACTTGGTACTAACAATAGACAGACAATTGACACGGACAATTCATATCAACAATTTGATTAGCAAAGTAGCGACATTATCGAGTCTTTTTTTTCAAATCGAAAATATTGTTTACGTACGAAGCCTATGTCAAAACTAAAATATGTTATATGCAACTTCTATGGGGAACAGATAATCAAAATGACATAAACAGACTTCAAAGACAGCAAAATAAAATATTAAAGTTAGTATATGGCCTACTCTATCTAAAGCAACTAAAGAATTTTTTAAACAAACTTAAACAATTTAATGTAACTCAACTCTTTAAAGTAGAATCTTTGAAATGTATTCATAAATTAACCACTGATGTAATTGTAGACGAAGAAATAAAACTTGAAAAAAACTAGAGTAAACATCAACACAATGCGAGAATATCAGAAAAATATAATATGAAACCTTCTAAAACGAGAAAAGGACAGTCGAGACTAATACACCATGGACTGAAATTATACAATAAACTACCAGACAAAACTTAACTAAAGACTCAGACAACCTTTACAAAAGATGTTAAAAATATTATTATTAACCCATAAGAGTTTATCAATGAAAAATTTAAAATAAAAAAAATGAATTTAATTATAAAACAAATCCATCTGGTCCATAAAGAAGTATAGAGATTGATAAAATAAGATTTTCAGGCGTTGCCTAGTATGTAGGTGAAATAATTCAATCAGATGAATCTCACCCGCATAAATAAAGGTTTAAGCTCTTTAACTTCACAAACATCAACAGATGAAAGAATTGAAGGAATATAGATGTTCAAATATGAGCAGAATGGTGAATGTTACACAGTGTGTAAAGTGGCCACTTCAACCAGCTAATGATAGGTCTTTAGTCTCGTAAATGCCTAGACTTCCATATTCTCTGCCCAAAAATGTTTTCCCTCTCTGTTGCAACAAGTTTAGATCAGAATAACTCCCTAGGGAGGAAATCCAGCCAGTCTGCAAACGTTTAGATATACTCAAAACATTGTTGAATCAATATATTATCATTGTTACTGGTTCAGTCCAGTAGCTCAATCGCAAATAACTATCTACGCTCTGATAAGCGACGTGATAACAATTTGTCACCATGGTTGTTTATCGCATTCCCGATCACAATGGAACATCTGTGAACACCTAATATTAAATGACAAAATATTTACGTTTCACGACTTTTTATCCTGCTGCGCAATCACATATTTAAATTTCACCGGTGTTAGTTAATATGGAAAATATTCCAAAACTGCTATTTTTATTTATATATTTATTATTTATCAAACTATTTATTTCATTTAGCCGGCGGTTGGCAAGTCAAATGTTAAGAAAAGCAGTCGCCATAGTAATCACAATTTGATTTTCACTTTTTTCTATTTGATACACCTCACTATTTTGCAAATGCAATATATTGTATTATTTTTTATAGTAAACGTCGATTTTTCGGCAATGAACTGTATTAAATTTATTTTCGAAGAAAACAAAAAACAAACCGACACGAGCGTCGACTTAGAGATTACACACGCGTTGACTTATGACTGCGATAAGCTTGTTCATTATTTTTATTTATATCCCTACAGAGATGAGGTAGAATTTTTTCAAATTCAGGATTATGGATATTCGAGCGTTTACAGGGCTTATGACCTGTCATTGGCTGGGTTAAGTGGCCACTTTAAGTAGGTACTACAACATTCCCATTCCGCTTATTAGCGAATATCCACACAGGTAACATTTTTGATTTTTGTATATATGTTACCAAACGAGAAACCATTCACAAGCGAGTTGGAGCGCCATCTATGTATTGATATTGAAGTTAAGTATTTTAATTACCAGATTACTTTATTTTATGTAGTTAAGACTCTTCCGAGTTAAATTAAGTACTAGTACAAATACGCGTACCAAAAATAATGTTGTTCATTATTGTTTATTGTGATCGCTCAGATGCTTAAAAATAATGTTGTTTATTATTGTTTATTGTGATCGCTCAGATGCTTAGCAAAAAAGCACGTCGCTAGTTATTTGTGATTGAGCTACAACACCTGAATTTCGGGATTGATCATTTTATCTTTATGAAACATATTATTAAAATACGCTGCGTTTGGTTTACCATTGCTATGCCCTATGAACCATTTGGTGTGGAAGGACGAAATGATGAAAAATTAATAATGATACTGTTCTCGTTTTAGGAAGCAATCAAATCTTTGGCGTGGCTTCGAAAATTACCAGCTGATAGCGATGTAATTAAAAAAGAGATAGAAATGTTAATAGCCCAATCCAAATCAACAAATACAAACCTTGGTAAAATTTTATGTTTATATCTTGTATATTTTTCGCATATTTTATTATAACCTAGCGTAAGTTAGGTATATAAGCCCTGTAAATGCCTACACTTTTATATTCCTTCTCTAAAATGTTCTTCATCTCTGTTGCAATTTGTTATTTATTTCTAAAAAGATTTTTTTTTTTAAAGAAATATTTGCGTTCTTATGATTTACCCAAATATTTAATTTTGAGGGCCATTTTCAACGAGTTGTAAATAACTCACTATTAGAAAATGGGAATCAAGTTGGGGTAGAGTGGGATTCGAACCACAGTACTTTGGTCCGTGAGTCCGAGACACTAGCCGCAGGACCATAACCCGATAAGTTTGCGTTCGACAAATAATTATGCATTCGGTTCACTCCATACAAATTTAAATATAGTCTAAATGGTGTAGATTTTATAACTGTGAAACAACAAAAAGACAGGAATAACAATAACAGAAGAATGATGTAATAACTTATATTTACATATAAGTGATTAATATCTGCCAGTCTGAAGATGCCCATTAGAGGGTGAAAGCGCTAATTGGTCAAAATAAATAAGTGGAAGTGTACCAAGTACTTTTTAAATTAATAACTTATATGTAAATATAAGTTACATATTACATCATTACAATGGAATTCCATGAAGAATTATCAATAAAAAATTTAAATGAAATAACAGATGATTTAAAATGGGAATGTCACATAAACATAACGAAAAAATCCAATACAATTATCTACTTGATAAAAAAAGCCTTCTCATAAATAACACTGAATATGCTACGAAAAATATACAAAACCTATATCAGATCTACTCTCAAATACGGGTTTCAAATATTGAATCATTATTTTGTTAAGGATATCAACTTGTTGGAAAGAGTCCAAAGACGAGCGACAAAGTTGTCGCCGAGCCTAAAACGGCTTCCATATGTGGAGAGGCTGGAAACTATCGGTCTCACAACTCTGCAAGAACGGCGAGAAAGGGGTAACCTAAAAGAAACATACAAGATACTCACTCAACGGTCACTATAGCTGCCCAATTTGGATCCCATGTTCGAGCTTAAACGAGATGCTCGTCTTCGAAGCTACAGTCTCAGTCTGGAGAAAACAAGATTCAATCTAAATCCACGGAAGCATTTCCTGAGCAATAGGGTTGTTGATGGTTGGAACAAGCTGCCACAAGAGCTGATCTCAATGTGTAGTCTCAATGGGTTCAACAATGGACTAGATTTGTTTGGGAAAAGTTTAAGTGCGCCAACAACTAACTTCCGTTTAAATAGATTTAAAGATAGCAGCTTTCAGCTGCTCGCTTAACATTAATATATATATTTTTTTAATATTTAAAAATTCCGCTGGGCAAAACAATTATGTTTAAGCAAATAACAGGTCACAGAAATACTAATGTTTTTTTTGTTTATTGGTTTTATATTGTTCTTCATATGGGAAGTAATAATAGGACAAAAATAACATAACATATTTGAAATCTAATTAGTTAAACTGAAATGGACACGCTATAAGATCAAAGAAAATTAACAAAATTCGTGGGTGATTTAATTCTTTAACGTACTTTTATCGTGATCAGACGTAATGCTACGCAGGAAGATACCTTCGCGTCGCGTGTGATGCAAAATCTATTAAATGCACTGCAATTGCAAAAAACAAAAAAGGTATATTGCTTTATACGTAAATACAATCCAATTTATGGAAAATGCAGATAATAGGTTATATTTTTAAGCACATTTTTTCAAAAATTGACAGCTGCCGGGTAGAGTCGTATCTATGGTAGCTAGTTTCATAGAAATAAATATGAAATAAGAAAATGAGAGAATTAGAAGCAAACTTTGAAGGAGTTACTGAGATATTTGCGAAAAACTTTGAAAAAAAAGATTTCTAATTACGCTTCACTAACTCAATGCTAAGTTTGCGGTGTCAAGTAGTATTATTGAAGTCGGTTTTTACAAGATTTAGAGACGGTTTTGAATTACGCTATTATTTAGGTAGGTAGGTTTTTATGTATTGTTTATTTTAACATCAATAACTCATTTTCCGTTTTTGGTGGAGATTTCTAAGTATGCTTCTAATACCCTCAAATATGTTAATATATTTCTTGCATGAGAATCTTGATAATACAATATCTCTATATTTTTAAATATTACTGAGAGCAACGCAATATTTGCTACGAAATAGATGTAGCTAGTACAGGAATAACGTGCCTTTTAATTAATAACGTGCCTTTTAATTTTAATATATTGTTCCGAATGTTAACATTACGTTCGAATCTTTATTTGAACTTATAAAAGGCTGTACTGCAAAATTCCTTTATATGCGGTGATGTAACATCATGTTACCTCGCAAAAGACAGAATATTCTAGAGTTCAAACATTTGAAAAGAAAAAAAAAACATTGAAAAATAACAAATTATTTTTTAAAATAAGACTTCCATATTCCCTTCTCAAAATGTTTTCCCTCTCTGTTGAAATAATTTTAAATAAAAATAATAATAATATTAATAAAAAATATCATCAATACGCCAGTCTTTAACTAGCGTGCACTCCTGTTCGCTGTTAATACCTGACTGATGGAACGAATTTCTTCTTTTTTTAGTTTTTGTCTTAAAATAGGGCATATTTATACAAATTTCACTTTCCAAACCCATGTACGAAAATGTTCATTTGATGATTACAAAAAATCTGACTTCATAATTCAAACAAATAATTGCCTTGTATCCTATGTAGACTCTTGTTACGCTACAGCCACACAAAAGTTAGTAAATGTTTTTAAAATTTGTTTCAGAAAATGCAAATGTATCGCCATGGAAATATCTTTGTAAGTTTATATTCTCATTGTTATAATTTGAACATTACTAGACGTTAAGCATAATGCTCTTATGGGACTGCCTGTCCACTAAACAACAAAGCTGAACAACGCCAGGCTGCCCATAAAACTAACGCATGTACTACTAACTTCCGTCGGCTTAACTAACAGACCTCCCCCGATCACCGACCAATTATTTTGGGGATAGTTATTTGTTTTAAATGAATATTTGTAGATAGCCTTACCAGGGCCGCAATTATGAACGCTATTCTCAAATGTATACAGCCTGTAACTGTGAGGACGGATCATCGGTGGCAGAACGACGGGGGACCTGAATGCCTATCGATTTAACCGCCATGTATGTTTAGCGATATTAAGTCGTTTAAAAGTTATTCGGATTTTTAAGAATTTTTAGTAAAAATCCGATTTGAGGCTGGATGTTCCAAGTGTAGCCAAACTATTTAGTCTAGGGCAGTATTTTTTTTTTACAAGAAGCTCAATAGTTGGTTTTTTATCCTACTATACAGTTTTGAGCCGTTATTTGATTTAATTCCGAATAAAAAATAGACTTTTCCAAAAAAAATTCAAACTTAATTTTTCAACTAACTTTTAAAGACTATAAAAAAATTGCGAAAAAATTCTGCATCCTATTTCAAAAACTACTCATATTTATGGAAAAGTTTTCCTGAAAATTTCATTTGGCTAGTGCTAAGGCATCATGTTAAAAAGTGATCTTTAATTGTACAAGTGTTGAAATTAATATTTTTTCTATGCAATAAAGACGTACATAAAAAGTTAGCTAGTTTATTTTGGTTAGATTACGCAACTATACTAAGTAAAGAATAAAGATTTTTTTGATAAAAGGAATTAATAGTGTCAAATTAAAATACAAAGACATGATGTTTTATTTTTATTTTTTAAAGTAAATGCTCAAAATAGGCTCCATCATTCGCACTGCATAGACTACACCTTTTAATAAAATTTCTTTTGAGTCGACGGAATGGATTTTCCTTTTCTCTTATCTTCATTTGGCCCTGGTTTAATTTCGGCCTTAAGTGTTCAATAGAGGAATATTAGAGAGCCCTAAATGAAAAAAAAGACGGGAATTAGGTCTGGGAACTTTGAAGCCACGCTATTGGCCTCCCACAACCAATCCATCAGGGTAGAAAAACTTCATTTAAATGTTCCTTTACATTTTACACCAAGTCTTACAATAAACAAGCCAAATTCTGAGGATTGACTAAATAGATCGGAAAGCAAAACGTAACACAGGTAAGGGAAGATGGTAAACGACTAAGTAATGTCAACCCAAACAAGTCTTTCAAATAATACAATAGCCTTCACAATACCACACCCCCTAATAAACCAACCACAGCAGTGCAAGAACGAGACAAACAATGTTTTAGCATACTTTTCATTTCTAACAGAAGCCAGTTGCTGCTAACTCATAATATTAAGTACCTACCATTATAATATCATTTTTAACCTATTAAAAGTTGGTAATAGTTACTGGCTTTTAATAATCGGGGATTATTGACACATTCATTGCAATATTTTTCGAAACGATTCATCGTTAAAAAAAATATAAAAAGGTTTAGTCTGTGCAAAGCGAATGATGGAGCCTATTTTGAGCATTTACTTTAAAAAATAAAATTAAAACAATATGTCTTCGTATTTTAATTTGGCACTATCCAGTCCAAAAGGAAAAACTAAGAAAATCGATAGTGTGTGTTCATTTTGTGGGTAGCCTGCCGTTGTTAAACTTTGTTGTTTGGCGGCCAGGCAGTCCCATATTTAAAAACAATTTTATTGCAGTCACTTCCCGGGCATCGTTGAAAGCCTTTGGTTTGACCACATTTCTATTGTCAGCGCAAATCTTCATGGGTATCTTCGTTATATTAGTATATGCCAATAGTATATTCATCGATGCTGGCAGCACATTGTCTCCAGCAGTGTCAAGCATAATTGTTGGCATACTGCAGCTGGTGGGATCGGTGATTGCCACAGTCTTGGTCGATAGACTTGGAAGAAAGGTTTGGGAAAATAATTTAATTTCTAATGTTGTTAGTATTTTGCTAATTTTTACGTAAAATATCAGACATACACCTACATAAAATAATTCATTCATCCTTAGACGCACCAAACTTAAGAATACAAATTAATTTTGCTGCACCGAGTAGAGGACACAAAATCACCAACTATTGTTTTGGCAAATCTTTAAATCAAATATTGATAACCACTCACTCCTACCAAGAATTCAACGAACGTTTAATACAATATTTTAGTTTGTCCAAATGTTTGTAGACAAAATACTGGATTTCACCCCTTCGGGAGTCATTAATCCTGTAATCGGAAATCCAGTCTTTTGTCTACGAACAATTGGACAAACTCAAATATTGTAATGAAACCAACTGGTCCGAGAAGAAGTTTAAAAATTTAAAAATTGTTTTCAGGCGTTGCTTAGTATGTGAAATTATTATGTGAGATGAATCTCTTCACAACAATAAAGATTTCAGCTCTTTAACTTCACTAATCAACAAATGGAAGAATTGAAGAAATATGGATGTTCAAACATGGGCAAAATGGTGAATGTTACACAGTGTGTAAAGTGGCCACTTAAACCAGCCAATAACAGGTCATAGGCCCTGTAAATGTCTAGACTCACATATTCCCTTATTTAAGGTATTCTCCATCCCTGTTGTAATTTGTTGAACGTTTAATAGTTTACTCCAAGTGGATGGAGGGAGGGTTTGATACATTTGAGGAATCCAAACAGTCATTAAATAATAAATTGTTGACGGTCATTATGGGTTAATTAGTGTTTGTTGCCAACTTTACTATGTTTCCATACTATTCATAAATTCTGTGTCTTCTATATTGAGAACTTGTGGGCTTTGTGCCTGTTTTCCTGATCCTGCAGACTGTTTCGACCTTTGTAGCTACGGCCTAGCCTCTTGTATTTCTCCAAACTTCGAGGTTGATAATCATAGAATGGTTTTTGCCCGTATTAGCGACTCTGTTAGCCAGTGACGTATTATCACTCTAAGATACTATTGGAGTCTAATCTCTTCTCGTTTCTCCGGAATAGGCGTGACCCCAAAACTACCACGAAAGTATTCATTTTTTGTCTTAGCAATCCTGATACCGTACCACGCGCGGTCCGTCCATTAAGCTAGGGTTTCCTAGGACAGCGGTGCCCGTATTTTAACGGCCGTAGTGAACGGTGATGCAGTGGACAGTCGTCGTAACGTCGACTAGAGAGTGATTTCCTAGGGAAACAGTGTTAAATGGTGTTGATAACACCGTTTTCCTAGGAAACCACACTCTAGTCACCGTTACGACGGCTGTCCACTGCATCACCGTTCACTACGGCCGTTAAAATACGGGCATCGCTGCCCTAGGAAACCCTAGCTTTAGATAGAACTAATGCGTCCCTCAAAATTATACCTTTTAACAATCAGTATCTATTTTCTTTTTTTAATAAAATCAGCAATAGGTTAACTAATATCTTTAGTAATTTTAGCTAATATTTTCATTATTAACTTCTAAAAATTACGGCAAGCCTACACACAACCTTTCGACTGCGCATTTATGCGTGGGCTGAAGTAAACTATACTTGTACTTCGTCTAATTCTGGAATATGGAACAACAAAAGTATTTTGATTCCTTTAAGGCGGTCGCCCAGTACTGAATTCACAAGTTTGCGCGTGCGCAAATTGGGACCTTTAGTATGTCTATGGAAGCAATTCCAACAAACCAATCCGCGTTCATTTTTCGTATATTGTGACAGTTTACAACAAATTTAGCACTTGAATCGGTTAACGCGATGGTAATATAATATTAAATTATGAAGTATAACTCTTTTATTCTAAAATCATGGCATAAAATTGATTTTTAATTTATTTAAAAGCACTCACTAGAATTATTGTTATGGTTGTATTTACACATTTAACCTATGTACCAAGTACCAAGTGACTGCTTCTCTTATCTAAAACCTCACGGCACGCTCTTGCTGCGGACCATCTGAGGATCTTAATTTTTGCAGTACGAGTTTTCTGGTCAAGCTTTTTCTTCATGGTCCAGCATTTTGATTCGTAAATCTTTTTGAAATATATCCATTTAAACTAGTATAATAATCATCGTTCGATGTGTTTCAGATCCTTCTTCTCATTTCCTGCACAACTGTATCCCTTTCAACCGCTTGCCTCGGAACATTTTTCTACGTTAAAAACTGCGGCCATGATGTTAGCCATTTCGGCTGGATACCAATCATTGCCTTATCAACTTGTGTCTGCACATTCTCCATCGGGATCGGACCTATTCCGTACATTTTGTATTCAGAAGTCTTTGTCGTCCAGGTTTGTATATCAAAATAATATCACAATAAATGTAATTATTTTAATATGGATGGAGGAAGGAACATTTTCTCATAGGATATGATGCATCATCATCAGCTGAAGAAAATATTACCTTTTAAATTACATAAGTTAGTTTACATAAGTCTTGCAGAATCAATTATATCATAAGGAATTCTGTCTTGAGGAGGAACTCACAAGTCATACGTTGATAGAATTTACAACCTTCAGAAAAGACTTCTCTTCTTAATGATTAAAAATGAAGAAATCAAAAAGATTTGCAAAAAATATGACACAATTATTTTTAAACATTGTGGGTTACTTATGGTGAAGCAATTTTACCACTTTAAGCTAATAATAAAGCAATTTGATAAGGAAAAAACCCTGCTCAGTCACCAACATGGAACAAGATCGATAACAGCCATGAAACTGGTAGAGTCTAGAGCACAAAACTTCAATGGAAGCAGGACGGCAGAATAATATATTGTACCAAAGCTATTTAATTAGCTTCCTGCCGAGGTAAAGAGCTCTACCAGTTTGCAGCGAAGAATATATAATGTAATAATCCGTAAGGGTTTATAAATAAATTTTCAAATAAAAAAAATCAAAAAATCAAAAAAATCAAACGATTAAAGGATTTCCTCATCAAGAATCAAAAATTCAAGGTGTAAAGTTCTGTCTATCCAGTCGAAGTATATTTGTATTATTAACATGCAAAACCCACTATACACCTTCACCATAGTTGTTCCCTCCATCCCTTCTACTTTTTTCATTAATTCTCAAACAAGATAATATTTTCATAATTTAATCAGTGCATGTTTGTCCTAATCAGTGCATGCGCTTATTAAAATGCATGTCGTGTTGGTTTTATATTTTTGTGCAACAACCATGGTGAAGGTGTATAGTGGGGTTTGCATGTTACATTTACATTTTTTTACATTTTTTTACATTTTTTTTGCACCACAACAGGCCAGGAGGCCTAATTACAGTGGTGAATTACATCACAGAGCACCCAGGCTTGAGATAAATAACATTTTTAATTTTTGTGTTCTCACCGGGAATCGAACCCGGAACCTCCCGTGCGTGAGTCAAGCGTCTTGACCACTACATCACGGAGGCCGCCTGTTGGTTTAATTGGCGTCCTGACGAAGAGACGGGTACGTCTCGAAACCGGTAGACATAGAAAAGTCGGTCAGTGGATAAATACAAATATTTAATAACATTAAGTAAAATATATATTGTGTTGTTTAATTTTTACAGTGGTTGTTTTTTTGTTTGTTTTGTGTTCATTTAATATTTTGAGATAATTTTACCATTAAAAAAATGTGTTACAAAGGCGCCGGTAATTTTTTTTTTATTATTAGTTTGGCGCGATCTAGATTTTGTTTACTTTTGTACATTATTTTGAATATATATGTATATATTTAAAATTGGGTTAAATACTTGTAAACAATAGCATATGTTGCATGTACATTGGCATAACAAGTACATACATTTACATTACAAATACGGGGTGTCCAGAAAACAACAAGAAATTTTAATTTTCGCGGGTTTAGAGAGTCCGATTGTCAATTTTTTTTGGTATACATGCTTCTGAAGCATGCTTAAATATTTTCAGCTGTATTCATTATTCACTTTGTATGTACTGCCACGCCGAGGTTAAATAAATAAATGAAGCAAAGTTTGGGTGCATGCAAAAAATAAAAATCCCCAAATTAATCACTCTCAATGGGATAGAGAAGACATAATAATAATTATCATGGTTTATAAACAAAAATAACAATTTCTTTATTTACTACATACACACTTAGGTAATAGATTTCTCTGGATTATGTCTAGTCTGCCTAACTAGGTACAACCTGTTTTAAGGCAGACATTTTTATACAAAATAAACAACAACATTTTTACCGACTGGTTTATTTATTTTACAGTTAAACAATAATTATTTATACTCGTACCATTTATTATTTAAGAATGTTTTTGAGTAAATTTTCCAATTTTTTTCTACGTAAACCCAGTCACCAGTTTTTTACTAATTTATTTAATTGAATCCGGGTCATGGTTACAATGTTATTACAATTTGCGTTATTTTATTTTTAAAATTGAAAAAAAAAAATTCTATGTTCATTTCAACCGCTAAAATTTTATTTTTTACAGGTCAGGAGTTTAGCGAGCAGCATCGGCTTCACCTGGATGTGGGTCTGTACCTTCGTCGTGACGCAGTTCTACACTTCGGCCATTTCAGCTCTCGGGAGTCACGGCGTCTTCTGGGGGTTCGCTTTATTCGGCGTCCTCACCATACTGATAATTTACTTCTTCCTGCCGGAGACCAAGGGGGTTCCGATCGACGACCTCGTCGCTCTGTTAGAGGGTAAACGGGACAATAAAACTGCAAGACAAAATGTCAGTTGAGAAATAAAATCAAACGATTAACCCTTTGGATGGCAAATTAATAATTAATATTAACTTATCACACCTTATGTAAATTTGATTTTAAAAATACTTATTACTTTTACGGCAAATCAAAAATTTTCATTAAACGTTTAGCATCTTGTTTGAAAATAAATTTATGTATTGAATAAAATAGACGAATATTAAACATTGAAATGTTTTTTTTTTAATTTGTATACTTCTGTAGTGTGAGTTTTTCGTAATGTGATGTCTTACCCGGAGTTTTGTTATAATTATTTATATTCATTATTTTTTAAATTATGATTAATAATATATGAACATCATATTATACTCCCGGTAGCTCAATCGCAAATAACTATCGACGTGCACAAAAACATGCTAAGCATTTGAGCGATCCCAATGAACAATAATGAGCATTACAATATTTGAGTTTGTCCAATGTTCGTAGACAAAAGACTGGATTTTACCCCCTCGGGAGTCATTAAGATTAACAAATTACAACAAGGATGGAGAACTAGTATGTGAAATAATTCAGTCAGATGAATCTCTTCACAACAATAAAGGTTTCAGCTCTTTAACTTCCCAAAATTAATAAAATGGAAGAATTGAAGAAATATCGATGTTTAAACATGGGCAAATGTGGTGAATGTTACACAGTGTGTAAAGTGGCCACTTAAACCAGCCCGTGACAGATCATAAGCCCTGTAAATGCCTAGACTTTCATATTCTCTTATTTAAGGTATTCTCCATCCCTGTTGTAATTTGTTAATAATGAACATGCTTAAGTTATCGCAGTCATAAGTCAACGCGTGTGTAATCTCTAAGTCAACGCTCATGTCGGTTTATTTTTTGTTTTCCTCGTAAATAAATTTAATACAGTTCATTGGCGAAAAATCAACGTATACTATAAAAAACAATACAATAAATTGCATTTGCAAAAAAGCAAGGAGTATCTTATACAAAAAAAGGGAAAATTAAATTACAATTACTATGGCGACTGCTTTTCTTGACCTTTGGCTTGTGATCGCGAATACGATAAACAACCATGGTAAGAAATTGTTATCTCGTCGCTTATTAATACGTCGATAGTTATTTGTGATTGAGCTACAGGAGTTATAAAAAAAACTCGTTTGGGACAGTTTATAAAATAAAAACATTTACGTGACATTATTTAATATCAGTAAATTCAATCCAAAATAATACAAAACACAAGATGGTATTATGCACAAAAATAAACAAAACAAACAATCCATCACTTCGGTTCCTCGTCTGGGTAGGCAGAGAATAGAACGCCATATAACTCTGTCTTTACATACAGATCTCGCTGCCTCAACATTAATACATTTTCTCATGCACGCGCGCCGTTTATTCCGACTTTTGACATGTCCATCTTAAAATATTTCTTGCATTTGTTCATGCTATGTTTTTTTCGGTCTTCTTCTATTTCTGCATCCATCAACATTCGCATTGTAAATATTCTTAGCCGTTTTTTCGCTGTCCATTCTCTCTACATATCCAAACCAGCGCATAGCTCCTTTCCCGATTTTGTCGATAGTGCTTATCTCAGCCTTACATAAGGTACGGATCTCAACATTTGCGCATCTATCGTACATAGTTTTACCACACATTCGCCTGAGAGATCGCATTTCGACAGCATTCAGCCTACTTTCATCCATGTTTTTCCAAGACCATACTTCGCGCCCATACATCAGGGTCGGGACCAGGACTCCATTGTGAACTGCTAATTTTGCCTCTTGCGACAAACATTTATTTGCCAAAGTTGATTTAAGTGAACCGTTCACTTTGTTCCCGGCACTCACCCTCCTTTCAATATCTTTTACAGTCATTTCATCCTACTACACACAACATGTAAAATATGGGCAGAATGGTGAATGTTACACAGTGTGTAAAGTGGCCACTTAAACCAGCCATTGACAGGTCATAAGCCCTGTACATGCCTAGACTTCTATATTTCCTTATCTTAAATGTTCTTCATCTCTGTTGTAATATGTTAAATTATATTATGTACCATATATATATCACGAAGTTACGTCGTTTGAGTTGATTTCATGGATGAGAGTTGTTGTATCACACAGAACCACAGAAAAACATCAATTTATAGTATATATTACTTAAATTATATTATGTACCATATATATATCACGAAGTTACGTCGTTTGAGTTGATTTCATGGATGAGAGTTGTTGTATCACACAGAACCACAGAAAAACATCAATTTATAGTATATATTACTTAAATTATATTATGTACCATATATATATCACGAAGTTACGTCGTTTGAGTTGATTTCATGGATGAGAGTTGTTGTATCACACAGAACCACAGAAAAACATCAATTTATAGTATATATTACTTAAATTATATTATGTACCATATATATATCACGAAGTTACGTCGTTTGAGTTGATTTCATGGATGAGAGTTGTTGTATCACACAGAACCACAGAAAAACATCAATTTATAGTATATATTACTTAAATTATATTATGTACCATATATATATCACGAAGTTACGTCGTTTGAGTTGATTTCATGGATGAGAGTTGTTGTATCACACAGAACCACAGAAAAACATCAATTTATAGTATATATTACTTAAATTATATTATGTACCATATATATATCACGAAGTTACGTCGTTTGAGTTGATTTCATGGATGAGAGTTGTTGTATCACACAGAACCACAGAAAAACATCAATTTATAGTATATATTACTTAAATTATATTATGTACCATATATATATCACGAAGTTACGTCGTTTGAGTTGATTTCACGGATAAGAGTTGTTGTAGCACACAGAACCACAGAAAAACATCAATTTATAGTAAACATTACTTACATTATATTATGTGCTTTCTTTGTAAGTAGAAATATATTTTTTTTTTTTTTATTACCTGTAAATAAAATCACAATTCGCCACTGCTACACATTACTTTTCAGATACACAAATTCCTCTACCTAAAAACACCTATAATAAATGACATTTTAGTCAAACTAGTTGGTAACCAAATGTTATATTTGATAACGACTTAACTATTCTAAGTTTACGTAATGAAAATGTTTTGTCTTCTTGATGCTCCAGCAGATAAGATTTTTTACTGCACGAATTAATTAAAAGACACTTCGGAGGTTAATTAGTTTGATATGCCACTATTCAAATAAAAGATAACAGGCATTTTCAACTTCTAGTAAGAACGATTAAATTATTAAAAACAAAATATTTAATACAAGAATCATCAATACTTTACAACAGAGATGAAAAACATTAAAGATAAGAAAATATATACGTCTAGGCATTCACAGGGCTTATGACCTGTCATTGGCAAAGGGAAAAACGGTCTGACTTTTCTTCATACAAGCGTATTTTTTCTCCTGGATTATGGCACTAAGGCAGTGATTTTTTTTCACACCATTGGCGTAACTCCATCGTTTTGCTGTTTTTAATTTAAAAAATTGAAAAACGTATTTTAAAAAAACAAAATCCATTCAGTTTTGAGGTGCGGAAAACGGGACAGCGAAACGTTGATTTTGTCGAAATTTGTTCGAAATTTGTTCGCAAAATAACAAAATCGGTTCAGTTTTGGGGTGTAGAAAACGGGATTGTAAAACGTCGATTTTAGTTGGGCAAAATTAGTTCGCACAGTATCGGTAAGGCATATGCGAGAGAGTTTGACAGAAAAACTCTGTTGAAATTACCTATTCATCAAATTTATCTGATTCTGCCTATCCACTTAAGTGGTTAGTTTACACCTGTGTAACATTCACCATTCTGCCGATGTATGTTATTATTATTCTTTCAACTCTTCCATCTGTTGATTTTTGCAAATGTAAAGAGCTGAAACCTTTATTGATGCAAGTGAGATTCACTGACTGAATTATTTCTGTATATTATTTATCCTGTTTCCGTTTCGCGGCAGTTAGTGATATTTTGATTTGGTGTATTGGTGGGCCTGGTACTTGGTATTGCCAGCGCCTATAGGCACATTGGGTACATCGTCGATACACCAAATTATGGATATTTCGATCATCTGTCGCATAAGGGGAAGATGATTAGTCCTGTATAAGTGCCAGTCCAGGAACAATGAGGTTATTTAGTTAGTTAAATACTAAATTGACGTTTTTTCTTACTTGTAACCATAAAAATATAATATAACAGAAGGCGCGTAGAACCAAGTTTGCATACATCGCTTTGTGTCCAAAAGTTTCCCAACTATCACCCCCTGCACGACATCTCACCTGCGCGCATGCGTGAAGTGGCCGCCCAATGTTGCTAGATCGCGAACAATATTATCACAACACAAGTAGAAGTTTATTTTGTGTTATGTTAAGTTTTACCACAAAAATATTATGCTGACTAGCCTATTAAAAAAACAGGTACTTTTATTAGGCAAACGGAAAAAAAAAAAATCTTTAATTGATTAAGTAATTTATTTTAAATTAAATATTTGTGTTCTTATGATAAACCCAAATAATTAATTTTGAGGGCCATTTTCAACGAGTTGTAAATAACTCACTATTATAAAATGGGAATCATGGGAATCAGTTGGGGTAGAGTGGGATTCGAACCACGGACCATTGAGCCGTGAGTCCGAGACACTAGCCATGGAACCACAACCCGATTAATATTACACTAAGGCTTTTTAATAAAAAGACGGGTAAAAAAATCGACTTCCCTGGCAATAAATGTCCATCTTGTTTTATTTCGCAATCTGACATACGGTAAAATAATCGAATCCTTAAATAATATTGTTCGTGAATTTGCTACTTACACATGAAATGTGATCCTGCCTAGGACTTTTGTTTTTTTATTTAACTTTTTTTTACATAATGTTATTTGTACATTGGCGGGCTTATTGCCAAATGGCAATTTCTTCCAACCAACCAATAAAATAAAAGTTTTTTTTAATATATATTTTTTTAATATTTTATTTATATTTTTTACTTATTGGGGATATTAACAGTAATACATGTAAAAAAACATAACAAATTAAATAAACAGAGAATAAAACCAATCGCAGATATCCACAGAAATACATTAAATACACGTACAATACATACTAGTGTGTTTGTGTGAGTGTAAGTGTGTGAGAGGGTGGGTGAGTGGGTGTTTTATTGGAATGAGGGTGGACATGCGTGTAAATATTATTGCACAAGTGTCGAAAATATAAATATATATATAATATTAAGAATTAGAGAAAAAATAAAATAAGATAAAATAAGACTTTATAATTAAAACTAAGTATAAGACAAAAAAGTATGTTTTAAGACGCGCATTTTAAATGTAATTTTTTTACAATCAAATGGATCAATGAATGGAAAGTAAAAATTATATTCACGAGCAAAACGTATAAGTGGAGAGTTCTGGGCATAGTTCGTACGAAATGCTGGCACATGAAATAGAGAGCTCGACGTGTGACGGGTGCGGTAGCCGGGGATATTTAATGATAATTCCGATATAAGAGCCGGACTATCAAGGCGTCCACTAAGTACGTCATGAAGCACCCCCATGTCTAATAGCAGACGGCGATCTTCTAAAGTAAGAAAGTGGTGTTTTTTGCAGGAAGACATATAATATTTTAATAATTCAAGTTACAGAACATATTCAATAGAAAATGAAGATTAAAAAGCTAAAGACATATAAAAATAGAAATAAACGAATTTGTTTATAAATTACCCATTTGTTCCCATGTAGTTGGGATTTATGTCTTTAAAAATGTGTAATAAACTGTATGACTACAAATTGGTTGTAAATCACTTTATTGATCCGGAATATAAAAAAAGAGTTTCCCACACTCACGCCACTAAATTAAAAACTAAGGGCTCCCTGTCTGTTCCCCGAATTACAAATTACTTCGGAGAGCGAACATTAAATTGCGTTGTTCCAAGATTGTTCAATGATCTCCCACAAACCATGATTTACATGAAAGATCTTCAAATGAAAAAATAAGAACTGAAGAAATATCTTCTAGATACTTTATAGTGCCGGTTTATAAATAAATTAGAAATATATAAATAAAATAAATGTAGTATAAACCTGTCATAAAAAAAATGAGTCTCACCGAAAAGTCTTTGGACTTAGTTGGTAACAAATTCTTATATGTATTTTTTAATTATAAAATAAACGCTGCTCTGCAGCACTGAAACTGAAGATAAATCCATTTTATACTCTTTATTTATTTATTTATTATGGATAACTTATACAGCGCCATTTTCGTAATAAAATACCTCAAGGGCGCTTTACATGGTGATTCTATTGTTAAGTTAATTTAATTGAAGCTTTTAAATTTGTAATTTAATTTAAATAATTTATTTTGTTGTCACATGCTACGGATTCATTCAAATGATTTAGAGAACAAGTGGGTTTTAAGTTTTTTCCGAAACATCACTTCACTTTCACAGCCTCGAACCTCTGCTGGGAGAGCATTCCATGCCATAGGGCCTGCGACCGCAAATGCGCGTTCACCAAATTTAGTGCGCTGTTTGCGTAGAGGTATAATAACTTTTCCTCTCGCCGTAGACGTAGCTGATCTAAGCGTGAGACGCCTGTCAGCTAGTTCATCTGGAATGCATAGATCCCTTAGATATTCCGGAGCCGAGTTGTGCAGTGACTTCTCTCTAACTATGTATAACAATGTGTATTAGTGACACTTATTCATCTTTGTTCACTATTAATTGTTTTTATGGACCTTATCAAACTACAGTGCTTTTTTAAATCGTGTTTTTGTAGTTACCTAAATATAAAATTTATGCACATTGTTAATGACAGTAGTGCTGCATAGTACATTTCAAATAAATGAAGTACTAAAAATAAATCAATGACAGGTCATAAGCTACTTTTATATTGCATTCTATAAAATGTTCTTTTTCTCTGTTGTAATATATTAATAATTCGATCATCATCATACGCGTGTCCGCACCCGGTGATGCGTGAGTCACTTCTTTAGTACACCAAATGCAGCGTTTATCGATCAGCCGTTATATGGAGGTAAGGTGATCAGCCTTACACTAACATAATCCTAATAATATCCATAATAATCCATAATATTTATGTATGATTTATGATTTATTTATTTATGACAAAATACAAGGTTTATACACTTTACGTATTACATTACATTGCATTACATATTTTATTTGTACGGAATATTCCCAATCAGCAAAAGTGCTGGTATTAGGGGATATTATATATAATAACACTAACTAACTAACTAACTAACCATCACGCCATTTCCCCGGAGGGGTAGGCAGAGAGGATAGAACGCCACACCACTCTGTCCTGGCACACTTCCTTTGCTTCCTTCACATTCATACATCTTCTCATGCACGCACGTCGATTATTCCGACTTTTCACATGACCACTTTCAAGAATTTGTTGTACTTGATCATGCCATGTCTTTCTTGGCCTTCCTCGACTTCTACAACCAGACACATTCGCATCATAAATCTTTTTAGCCGTTCTTTCATCATTCATTCGCTCCACATGACCGAACCATCGCAAAAGACCTTTCTTAATTTTGTCGATAATGCTTAACTCAGCCTTGCATTCTGCTCTAATTTCGACATTAGGGCACCTATCATACATTGTTTTTCCGCACATTCGCCTGAGGGATCGCATTTCAACAGCATTCAGTCTACTTTCGTCCCTTTTTTTCCAACTCCATGCTTCGCTTCCATACATTAGGGTTGGTACCAGAACTCCATTATGAACTGCTAATTTAGCCTCTTGCGATAGACACTTATTTGCTGCGACAGACTTTAAGGCACCATTAACTCTGTTACCGGCACTAACCCTCCTTTCAATATCCTTGTCCATATTTCCATCTCTAGTAAACATACTACCCAGATATACAAATTCTTCGACCTGTTTCAAACTATCTCCATTTACTACAATCTTACATTCAGTCATAGTTACATTTCTTTCAAAGACCATGACGTTCGACTTTTGCACATTCATTAGCAAATCACTCTCCTTGCACACTTCGTAAACCTTTGTAACCAAGGATTGCAGTTCCTCTTCGCTGTCAGCTAGGAGGACTGCGTCATCGGCGTACAGAAGGCAACTGACAGTTAGATTACTCATTTTCGCTCCCACATCCATACTTTTCAATTCTCAGTTTAAATAAAAAGTCGATAAAATTACATCACATATCACTCGTCACACGGGATGTAAGAACTGTTTTCTTTAGGTGTTTTTTAAGTACGTATATGTTTTGTATATTTTTAGGTCATTAGAAAGTGAATTGTAAAAAATTATTGCTGTATACAAAAAACTGTTTCTTTTTCTGTTGGTCCTAGGTTGTTCGCAAGTTAAATTATTTGATGCTCTTGTATTTATTTTATGTATGTTGAAGTTCAAATTAAACTTAATATTTGTCTTTATTTTATTCTTTTTTATCTTAAATATTTTTTCTGTGTAGATTATCTGTCGCATAAGGGGATTGATTGAGCATTTTTGTTATTCTATATAAATCTGTGGTTCTAGTATATTTATTAAAACTAAACGTTACTTTAAGTGCTTTATTCATTGTTTTTTGTATTGAATCTAGCATTTGTTAACTACATTGCGACCATATTATTGATCCATATACAAAGTGTGGAAGTATAAAAGCATTGTGTATCATTAATTTTGTATTTTTATCAAAGACTTCTGTTCTTCTCATTATTCCAATATTTGGACCCAGTTTTGATATGTTTTGTCCACGTTTTCGTCTTACTATCCCAGGAATCGAACCCAGACCTCGAGCATGGTTGGCGAACGCGCCAACCACTAAACTTGTAGGCGGACTTATCTCCACTCAACTTCCTGGTTTAGGATTTTTACCTGGGCGTAGCCATCGACTCGAAAGCACTCGTCCAGGGTTCTGGTTCTACATTAATACTACAAAAAATGAGACTTACCTGTCTCTTTGTCAGGACACTAACTAGGCTAAAATCTTTCCTCCCGTCCTCTTTTTTACAACTGTAGTTCCGTAGTAGTAAAGGGTTTATATTTTATATTTTTTTAACAATAATAATCACTGCACGTTAGTGTTAGATTCCAATAGCATGTATCATATCAGCACCTTTATAATTATTTTTATTTATCGGCTATGGTGAGATTGGCATTTTTAGCGTCCTGACGAAACCGGTAGACAAAGAAAAGTCAGTAAGTGCTTATATAGAAATCTTTAGTAACATTTAATTTTAAAAAAACATTTGAATTGAGCACATATGGATAGGTAAATAATAAACTTAAATTACTCTTGAAAGTTAAAAAATGAGGTAAACATTTATTTGCAAAGATTACAATATACTTTTGCCAGTAGCAAAAAGATCATATTAAAATGAGTGTGAAATAAACAGGCCAATAAATGAGTTGGTCATCGTAAATTCATAAATGAAATAGCTAAAACTAGTAAAAATTATTTTGAATGGTCCATTCTGTGGGTTCAATAAGAAAATTGTTATATTAAAAATAAAGATGACGAAGGGCTCCAGTGCACCTGAAGATTCGAAAGGTGGCGTGAGGAATCAATTTATTGCAGTTTTAATAAGTAAGTGAAAATACTTACATGCACTCTAAGCGTTATACAACCTTCGGTGGGTCTAAGCTTCCTCCGAGAAATGTCTCCATGCTGTCCTGTCTCTGGCTGCCACCTTCCAGTTTTGCTGCCCCAGAGCCCGACAGCCTGCAGCGACATCATCCATCCATCGCAGTGTCTGCCGACACTTCTTTGCCCTGGGTCGTTAAACAACACTTTTTTGGGTGCTGCAGATCCGCCATGCGGGGGAAATACAATTGGCAATGCTAAAGTTTAGTTTTAATAAACTTGGCTACGCTGAAATCCAGGTATGGATCGTAGAGTATCGTGTTGAATCTTTTCCTCCGTTTCTGGCATTCCATCCGAGGATTCTGCGGAGGATTTTCCTTCCGAAGCATTTTAATCTAGTTTCGTCATGGTTGGTAAGTATTCACGTCTCCGAGGCTTGCGTTAGAATCAGTCTAATCAGTGTTTAAATATTGTGGTCTTTGTTTTTCTGGATAGTAGACGCGACATTGATTGTTTAATGAGGCCAAAGTAACTCCGGTTGACTGCAAATATCCTCTTTCCGATATCTTTACTGACGTCATTTTTGTTGTTGACTAGATGTCTGAACTGTTCTACAATTTCAAATGTGTAGTCATTATATATATATATATAGGTTTACAAGGTATTTTCTAGATTGGTTTAAAAGCTATTTAAATGGATGGGTAGAACACAACAAGTTAAAATAGATAATATTAGTAGCGAGCAAAAATACAATTAATTTTGGTGTACCGAAAGGTAGTATTTTGGGACCAATTTTGTTCCTTTTATATGTCAACGATCATTGTCTGACACACATAAAAAATTATGACATAATTGCATTTGTAGATGACACTGCTCTAATTTTTACTGGTGACAAATGGGATGAAACTTATTGTGAGTTCTAAAACGGCGTCAATATAATAAAAATGTGGCTGGATAACAATCTCTTAACCTTAAATATTGACAAAACAAATACATTACAAACTACAGCCGGACAGCCTAAATAAAATCTTCAATTTAAAATATGCTCTGAAATATTTGAATTAGTACACCATTTAAAATATTTAGGAATAGTTATTGATAAATACTTTAAATGGACAGAACACAGAATAAATAACACAAATAAAATGAGGACATTCCCATATCTCCAAGTAGATGCGTAACATTTTATTCCTAATTAAACTTAAACAACTGTATTGTATTTTATTTAACTTATGGCATAAAAGGATCGGAGACACTCATTCTGTTCAAAAATCGATCGTTAAAATAATTGTAAAAAAGCCCTTTAGGTATCCCAGCGTAAAGTTGAAGAATTTGGGATCATGGATATAAGGCAGTAATATATCTTTAGAATAATAATGTTTGTGAAAGCAAACTATTCAACCAAATTCTAAAAGAAACACTCCTACACTACCGGGAAGCCAAATTAGAGGATGGGTCATGGGGTCTACCACGAACTCTGAATCCGAGCAAAGAATTTTCAGGTTTCTGGGCCCCAAAATATTTAATATGTTACCCAAACATTGCAAAGCCGTGACCTGGATTCAATTAAATATGTTAATGAAAAAATGGTTATTGGGTTTAGGTAAAGAAAAATCGAAAAATTTAATAAAAAACATTCTTTCCGGCATTCTGCTTCAAGATTATGGCGTTTTAAACTAAAAAATGGTCACTGAAATACTAAATTTTAACCTATATGGGTAACTTCTCACAGCTTTGTGTCCGGTAAAGATTTGGGTCGTTTCAAAAATACTTTGGTGGTGACAAAGGAAGTTTGCTACATCAGCCAGCGCAGGGAAAAACATGATTTTTATTTTTATTAATTTTTTTAGTGATTAGATAACGCTATAAAAATGTTTTATTGAACTAAAACAGATTTTTTCAAACAAATCATCTCGCGTAGAAGTAGGCAGAAGAGATACAACACAACATTACACTATCTTTGCATACAGACCTCGCTTCATCTATGTTTATTTTTACATCTTCTTATGCACGCGCGCTGATAACTTCGGCTTTTGACATGTCGATCATCAAGCATTTGTTGCATTTGGACGTACCATACACTTCTCGGTCTTCCACTTTATAAACCTAATAATGGTTTAATTTTGTTTCCTTTAGTGAACTTACTGATCTTCTGCGAGGGTTGTGCATTGGGGTGGGTTTCTCCAGCTTTACCTATCCTGACTGGTGCAAATTCTCCACTGGGAGCTCCTCTGACGGATTCGGAATCATCTTTAATAGCTTCGTCATTCTGTATTGGAGCCATTGTCGGGACTCCCGCGTTCGGGTGGCTCGCTGATTTCATAGGACGGAAGCGAGCGGCATTAGCTGCTTCGGTACCGTTTATGGTAAGGAAATTTTTACACGTTGTACGCTATGCAGATTTACTGATTTCGCGTTTATTTCAAAGTATTTTTTAAAATTACTAGAATTAATTATTTATTAATTTATTACCTAATATCAGTATCATTGTCATAAAACCTTGATCCAAACCTAATGGCACATAGGGCACTGCAACATTCAATCTTCAGTGACGAGACAAACTTTTAATCACCTAAGAAAAGTTATCATGTCTCAACAGAAGAGAAGACCATTTTCCAGCCAGAAATTTCTCACCGATGATCCTAAGTATGCCTTTTTAAAGGATTTGGGAATTAGTAGATCAATCACATGCAGCGTATACTGTCGTTATAATTTAAAAGGCATTTTTTTAAAAAAAAATCAAAAATGAGTTAAACATGAGTCTACAAGAAATTTTATACCATTCCATATATATAGCAATGAGCAGTAAAACAATATTTCAATACAAAAACTATATCATTTTTAAAATGTTTTTTATAAGCAATTACACTACAATTATAGATTTATAAGCAGAATCTCATTGTATATATGACACACATAGGTTTTAAGCTTTAGAAACAATTGACATACTGTTTTTTATATACGATTATTTACAGTTTTTATTAAAGTTGATATATACTTAAAATGACCTTTGTAAATAATTGCCATTTTGCTTATGACTGGAAGTATAAATTTCTAACCTTAGATTGTATGCTAGTTTCGGAATGTGTAAAAAGTAACATAACAAGAATACTTGTTTGAACCTAAATGTAAAAGACAATAATTTATGAAAAGGGTTTATAATATGTAACTTACAATTTCAATCTACTTCACATACAAATAATGCGTTAGGTTCACAATAAAATACAATATACTAAATAGAAAAGCTAAAAAATTGTAAACAGGAACGCTGGTGGCACTGAGTTGTACGAGTGACGTTTGCGCTTCTTTACATATTTACCTTGCGTATATATATATATATAGTTGGATAATTTATAAAGCGCCATTTTTGTGAAAATCACCTCAAGGGCGCTGTACAATTAATAAATATCCCAGTACGTCTTGCAGCTACAGAGCGCATGGACGGTTGGGATTCTAGTTCCTCGTTTTCAATTAAGATCAATAAAAAATTATAACAGATAAGAGCTAGATTACAGGACGTCTTGCAGCTACAGAGCGCATAGACAGTTAGAAATTTAGCTCCCATTTACACATTTTAAAAATTGACAAATGAATTTAGTGTATTAATGATACTTAAAAAAAATTAAAATAATATGAATAATAAAAAGGAGTAAGATTACAACACGTCTTGCAGCTACTAAGCGCATAGACGATTGGAATTCTAGACCCCATTTATAAAATTTAGGTATTTTTAAGCTGGTATATGAAAGCTAGATAACCAATCATCGTGCAGCTACAAAGCGCATGGACGAGTGGAATTCTAGCAAAGTTAGAATGATATCAATAAATTTATAAAAAATAGAGCATAGTAGTAAGTTTGTCAAGTGTTCATGCGCGTATAGACGGTGG
Organism: Micrasema longulum; assembly: GCF_059751315.1. NCBI lineage: Eukaryota > Metazoa > Arthropoda > Insecta > Trichoptera > Brachycentridae > Micrasema > Micrasema longulum. Next base: position 231,249 of record NW_028278256.1, read on the forward strand.
GTCTGTGCCCAGGAAAGTGGTAGAATACGGATGGGCATACCATCCTTGGCATGGCGATAGAATCAAGATAGGAATACCATCCGCATTCTACCACTATGCCAAGGCGTAACTTTATACCAGGTTTGTAAGGCCCTGGAATTTACGGTCGTTGCTCTACTCCCTGGTCCCAGCACATTTTCCCCACAAGTGACAACGTAACGTAACCAAAAAGTGAACGGAAATTCCATAGAAAAAAGAGCCATAAATGCGTATGGAGAGAGGACCAGGGCGTATATACTCAATATAGTCAATAGACTCCCGGACGAAATAAAGAACAGTGATATAAATAAAAATAAAGTAAAATTGGTTTTAAAAATATTTTTCTTAAATTCTAAGTTTAGTAGGTATGTAAAAAAAAAATTAATTGGGAAACCAAACAATTTAAAACAGTGTTAAAAAAAGTGTTTGTTTATTATTTTTTGTATATTTCGGTATCAAAAAAGACCGGATTTACTTGAATTAAATTTTTTGAAACGTTTATTTTATGATATATTTAAGTTTTTTTATATATTTAAGTGAACATTATTATATTGTGTTGCCAAAATGTTTAAAGAGAGAAATCCTTGCATAAAAACTGTTTTTGCAGTTTGGCGGGAATTAAAAAAATGTTCAAAAGAATGCTTGCGTAAAAAAATATGCTCATGATCTGACAGTCCTGGAAATGGATTTTTTGTCCTAACTGTGTTTGTGGTATAATTGTAATGGTTCAATTGAACTGTATCTTCTTCAAAGTTTTATTTTCCTTCTTCTCTAAACAGAAATCTCAATGGAACACTTTTTGTCCTTACGTTTTCAAGTATTGTGAACACTTTTTAGTGTCTTTCTACTAATTTAAAATGGCATACGCACAGAGGCTTTGCAAATATTTCCTCACTTTCATCTAAGTTTGAGTTCTTTCTGGATAAAGATTTTCTTTGTGCTGTTATTTGAAGTTGGAACTGCTCCGAGTTTGCTGAAATAAATTCGCAATTTTTTGGTCAGCGCATCCGTGTTTGATCTTTGATACTTGTAACATAATCACTGGGTAGTTCGACGGTGGTTTCAAATACTAATCTAGCTAAGGATTGCTCTGATTTCTCTTGCTGGCATTTCTGAGATCTAGTAAAATACCATTAAAGGTAACCATTCTGTCAACGAATCATTGTTGACTACCTTCAAAATGCTATGCCATCTCTCTATCATTTTGTTGCATTACAAATAGAGTGCTGTTGTTTTTTTTTAGTTTGATTCCTGAAAAAGAACTGCAGCCAAAACTGTCTTTTCTGATCGGTTATTATTGACTCTGGTTTTCCATATCTTGCCAGCCATGTATCAAGTCAAACTCTTTGATTACGGTAGTTAAAATATCTGGATGTTTGAACATGAAAAAAATTCGAACAACTGCTTTACTCCGAGACTTCAACTCATCTCATTTATTTTATTTTTTTATTTACAGGTGTGTTGGAGTTTGAAAATTTGGTGGCTTAGTCCCATGGCCATGATTTGTGCCAGGTTCATAATTGGAGTAGGCGTTTCTGGAATCCTCTTGATCACTCCACTGTACTCCGGGGAAGTTGCCAGCGTGGAGAGCAGGGGAGTTTTAGGAAGTTTTGTCACATTCGCCTTCAACATTGGAATAGTATTTGTGTATACAATCGGTGCTTACGTCAACTATTTTGCTGTTCTTGGCATTTTGCTGGCGATTCCAGCTCTCTTCTTCATCCTAATGTCAAGAATGCCCGAAACTCCGTCATATCTGGTGAAGATTAATAAGATACAAGTGAGTTTTAATAATTGTATTGATCCTCTTAAATCAAAAGCATTCATACTTTTAAAGGATGAAACTAGTGGAAAACATTACTGGATTTTTCTTTAAACTTTGTTTTATTAGGTAAAGTCCTTTATTTTTAAGAAAAAAAAGAAAATGTTGTGTTTGTGCAAATGTACGTAGGCAAAATACTGAATTTCACCCCTAAGGAGCTATATAGATTAATAATTAATATAAACATATTACAACAGAGATGAAGAACATTTTTTTTCAATTTCTGTAAGAAGAATATATGAAGTTTAGAAATAAAAAATAAAAAATTCAGGCGTTGCCTAGTATGTAGGTGAAATAATTAAATTACACAAATCTCACCCACGTAAATAAAGGTTTCAGCTCTTTAACTTAAAAAAAATAAACAGATGAAAGAATTGAAGGAATATAGATGTTCAAATATGGGCAGAAAAGTTCATGTTACACAGTGTGTAAAGTGGCCACTTAAACCAGCCAATAACAGGTCACAAGCACCGTAGATGCCTAGACTTCTATAGTACCTTCTCTAAAATGTTCTTCATCTTTGTTGTAATATGTTAATATTAACAGCTCCCCGGGGAGTTGAATCCAGTCCTTGTCTACAAAAATTTGAACAAACTCAAAATATAGTTAATAATTGATAGTAAAAAAATTATTATCTGCGTTCCTAAGATTTTCTCAATTTTCAGGACCTTTTTAAATGGTAAATAACCCTGTTAGAAAATTAGAAAAAAGTTGTTTAAGAGCGGAGTTCTAATTCCGGACCTTCTATTCTAGTTAATTTGTAATTTTAAGTTCAAATAAATAACATTTGATTCGGAAAAATTTGATTTGAACAGTTCTTGAAATTCATAAAATATATGAAAAATAGTACCTGCATTTTTTTATTTTTCAGGAAGCAACTGAAGCACTAGCGTGGCTGCGGAGATTGCCTGCTGATAATTTATTAGTCAAAAAAGAGTTGGAAATATTAATAACACAGTCACAAGCATCTAATTCTCCATTTGGTAAATATGTCATTATTTATGCGAAACAAATCTTTTTAAAAATAAAACTGTACAGTATTTAATTCAAGAAAAGTTAATGTTAATGTTTTCTTTTAAAAATATCGTGTTGGGGGAAAAAAAACAATAGTAAGGCAGTGGCAAGTTTATGAGTTTCAAAGATTTGTTAGACACGCGATCTAAATAACTTTTTTTGTTTTTATGTCCATTTTATGGCACTTATTATATGAGCAAGATTGTTTTTTTTTCTTTCATATTTTAGATGTTCAAGAAAAGCAGTAAACAATTTTAGCAACAATCACTTTTTTTTTTTTTGCACCACAACAGGCCAGGAGGCCTAATTACAGTGGTGAATTACATCACAGAGCACCCAGGCTTGAGAAAAATCACATTTTAATTTTTTTGTGTTCTCACCGGGAATCGAACCCGGAACCTTCCGTGTGTGAGTCAAGCGTCTTGACCGCTACACCACGGAGGCCGCCGGAACAATGTTTTGATTATGTCCAAATGTTTATGGACAAGCTAAATTTCCTCCTTAGGAAGTTAATAAGATTTAGTACACAGTGTGTAAAGTCAAATGACTGGTCTGACAAGTCCACTCAAACCAGCCAATGACAGGAAATAAGCCCTATAAATGCCTGGACTTTCATATTCACTTCTCAAAAGTGTTTTATTTATTTATTTTACAGACACGCACAGCCAACAATGATATAATAACATAAAAAAGATACAGTTTAAAGACAAACCAGCAATGTTTCTAAATAAAAATCATACAAATTAAATTGTGGTAAAACAAAAGGGTGTGTTTGTGTGTATTTGTATGCGAGTAAGTGTAGAGATGTGTTTGTGTGTATTTATTTAGGAGTAAGTGTTCAGGTGTATGTAAGCCTAAGTATCAATTAATGGCAAGTGGGAGCGTATCGCAGCCAGAAAGAATGAATCTTAATTTATTTTTCAATAAACTAAGGGGCATGTTAAATATATCAATAGATGGAAAAAGAAAGCATTTTAGTTTGAGCAAGAACGATAGAGGAAAGAGTTTTGTGCATAGTTAGTGCTACTGACTGGCATATGGAATAAATACTTATTTCTTGTCACGCGAAAGAGGTCATTAAGATTAATTTTGGAGAGTAGGTTAAAATAGTCTACTTTATTACTTGCCTTATTTTTATTTTTTTTCTCTCCCTGTTGCAACAAATTTAGATCATGTTTGAAAACATATTTTAATATCACATTTCATGTGGACTGTATGAGAAATCAAACCCAGGAACTCACGCATGGTTGTTAAACACACCTATCATTACTCCAAGAAGCAGACAAACTGCTCCTTCACTACATTCAAATTATGATTATTTTAATTACTATTCATTTCGTTTCAGACAGTGAAAAAATATCACCATGGAAATTTCTCTGTGAGTCTAAACTGATTATATTTTAGTTCTCAAATAGCTTATACCAGACAAAATTAATGGTATCTTTTTATATTTGGTTTCTTACAGTCACTTCTCGCGCATCGTTGAAAGCTTTTGCATTGACCACATTTCTATTAACTGCGCAAGTTTTCATGGGAATTTTCGCAGTTTTAACATATGCCAACAGTATTTTTGCTGATGCTGGAAGCACATTATCTCCAGAAGTATCCAGTATCGTTGTTGGCATTCTTCAGCTGATAGGATCGGCGATAGCCACATCCTTAGTTGATAGACTTGGAAGAAAGGTTTGACCATTTACTTCTTATTATTATTTACCAACATTGCAAAATGTCAACTTATTTATACTTTCAGTACTTAGCAGCATTTCGGAATGATAAGTTTGAAATCGCAGAAGATTGGGGTTCCTCAAGGTTTAAACTTTGACCCCGTTTTATTTAGATTTTTTCTTTGTTCTTTCGACTTTCCCAAGGATTGAAAGTTGTATTCAACCTTCTTTGATCCCCTGATCAGCCTCTGTATAATAATGGACAGAGGATTGAGAAAGTTGACAGCTTTAAATACTCGGGGTTCACATAATTGAGGATGGAAGCATGCACAAAGAGCTCGCAACCCATCTAGAAGTTGCTGGAGCAACTTTTAACATGATGCGTGTTGTCTGGAACTCTAGTTTATACTCGTTAAAAACAAAATGCCGATTATTCAACTTTTGTATAATGCCAGTACTCCTATATAGGTGTGAAACTTGGCACCTTACCAAAGCGCAGAACACCAAACTTCTGAGTTTTGAGAGTAAGTGCTTGAAGAGAGCGTTAGGTATAAGGTGGTTTGATTTTATAACTAATATTGAAGTCCAAAAATAGACGCAGCAGCCTCCTATAACGAGCGTCTTGAGGATGCGGTGGTGGACCTGGCTTAAACACGTGCTGCGCATGCCTCAGGAGAACCGAAACCCAAGTTGCCTCTTTTTTAAATCGATCTTTTTTAAGACGATCTTTCAACTTTATTCGGCAAAACTAAGGGGCGCTGGATTAAAGTGAGAGGAGGCAAAAGTAGTGGCTGGTGATAAAGTCTCCTGGAGGCAACTGGTGATGTCCACATGCTCCACGTAGGATTCAATCTTTTGTTAGAAAATGGAAAACAAGTTGTGATAGGACAAGAAGCAGACGTCGAGTCTCTTATTGCATCTTCGTTTATATTCTCTTAATTCCTATCCATAATTTCTCACTGTTTTTCTCCATCTCTATTGTAAAATGCCTATCATAATAATAAAATTGTCAAAAAAATAAAATCAATTGAAAAAGAAATGAAAATAATAAAATCAATTGAAAAAGAAATGAAAATTTTTTTCAATTAAAAAATATTTACCTCAGAGGCAGACGGATGCAAATCCAGAATTTTATGAAATGACATTTCGATTTTCTTATCCAGTTTATGATCATGTCCATTGATTTTAAAGAAATGTAAGTCTAAAAATGAATTAATCAATGTATTGAGATACTAAATATACAAATTAATGTTATAAATTATTAGAAACCATAAGTGTAGAAAGGAAAAAGTGGATTTTTTAGGCTTGTGTTGAACATTTGACGTTTGGAAATGCATGCAAATGCATCCGTCTGCCTCTGAAATACAGATATGTTAAGTGGTTATTATAAAAAAAGCATGTAATTGGAGAGTAACTTTTATCTGTTGGCTTTCCTAACCAAAATAATGTAAAATATTTTTTTTAGATTCTTCTTATTGGTTCCTGTTTATCTGTTTCTCTTTCAATGACTTGTCTTGGAACATATTTCTACCTTAAGGAATCTGGGTATGACGTCAGCTCTCTCGGTTTGATACCTGTGATTGCATTGTCCACGTGCGTGTGCACATTCTCCATGGGAATTGGTCCAATTCCTTTTATCATTCCATCCGAAGTCTTCGTCATCCAGGTAAACAAATTCGATTGATTACAAACTAACTACTAGATAAATTAAATATAATAATTTATTCATTGAATGTTACTGGTTATGTGGAATAGAAAAAACTTTTTTTTTAAAATACTTGGATGGTTTACCTCATTCGAATGGTCAAATGTTCTCTATGGTCTGTCTTACTGTACGGTGTAGAGGCGTAGACTCTTGAAGTTAATATTATAAACCACCTTGAAGAATTTGAAATGTGGATCCACCGTAGAATGCTAAGAATATCTTCGACTGATATGATAACCAACAATGAAGTATAACGTAGAGCCAATACTAATAGAAAACTATTCACCTCTGTTAAGCTCCGTAAGATTTCATATTTTGACCATGTGTTGAGAGGTGATAATTATGCCATACTTCAGCTTGTCACGAAAGGGAAAATCGAGGGACGTAGAGGGGTCCGAAGAAAACAGCTTTAATGGCTTTGAAACATCCGTGCATAGACAGGATTAGAATTGTGGAGGAGCTGTTTCGCACTGCTCAGGATAGGAAAGCTTTTTTCCAAATGATCGTCAATGTCGGAGGGACTTGACATGACACGTGAAGAAGAAAAAGAGACATGGGACCAAGGGAAGTCAAGAAAAAAGAACAAACAAATCATCACACTTGTTTTCATCGAGACTACCTCTATGGAGAAGAGATAATGCCACTTTAAAATCTGTCTTTGCATACAAACCTCGGTATCTCTGCATTCACATATCTTCTTATGCATGCGCGATAATATTCTGAATTTTGACTTGTTCATCTTCAAGTATTGGTTGGATTTGGTCATGCTCTCATAAACATTTCCATCGTAAATCGTTTGCCCTTTTTTATCCATTCGCTCTTCATATCCAAACAAACACAGCTCTCCTTTCTTGATTTTATCGATAATATTTGTCTTAGCCTTATAAAATGCATGGATTTCCTCATTTGTGCACCCATCGTGCAAAGTTTCAATGAACATTCACGTAACAGATCGCATTTCCAAAGCATTCAGCCTACTTTCATCCTTGATTTTTCCATTTCCTTTCCTCGTATTCATGTCATGAAGATTGGCACCGAAATGAAGAAATGTGAAGTTCTATTAACATTTATTTCCAATTCCAGGTTCGCAGTTTGGCCACCAGCATTGGTCTCACCTGGCTGTGGGCATGCACGTTCCTCGTTGCGCAGTTCTACTCCCCCATTGTTGCGATGTTCGGCCGTTACTCGGCGTTCTGGGGTTTCGCGGCTGTTGGCTTGCTGACCATCGTCATATCCTCTGTCTTCCTACCAGAGACGAAAGGCATTCCCATCGACGATATCGTCGTTCTACTAGGAGGGAAACAAAACAAGAAGAATACAACCAGGGAAGAAACTACAAACGAGGAATAAAACAATGGGCAATTATCACGGATCTTTTTATTAGCTCATAAATTAATCTAAAAAAGCACAAGCCGATCGGTACTATTCTTATTAAAATCTATGGAGATATAAAGGATTAAAATCTAGTAATTTGAATGGTGCCAAAAACAAACAATTCGTGATGTAGTATTTTTGACTGTCCTGTGTTTGTCTTTGCTTTTTCAATATGATAATGTTGTTGTTGTCTGGTGTTATATTTGTGTATGTCAGCATTTTTGACTAATATTATGTCGTCGTCTTGTATGTTTTCCAGTATTATTTTGTGCACAATTTTTAAGGTCTCAATTTTAGTCAAGTAGTTTATGTCAAACTGGTGTGTTTTTTTGTACAGTTCAGTCGTAGAGGTCAGGTAGGGTAGGTTGTATGTTAATTTAGGAATTTTATTTTGTTGTCTTTGTATTCTTGTTATGTCTGTCTTGTTACCAGTTTCCCAGAAGGCGATCATGTAACTCAATTTAATTTTGACATAGGCTTCGTACATCATAATTTTTTCCTTTCTCGGTATAAAATCTTTAATTTTGTAGAAGAGGCTATGTAGTGATGCCATTACTTTAGCGAGTCCGTCTATGTGTTTTGTCCATTTTAATTGTCTGTCCATTGTGAGTCCTGGGTAAGTCACATGTTCTAGTTCTTTAAGAGTTTCGTTGTTTATTTTTATGTTCATGTTATGGTTCTTCTTTTGTGTTTCGAAATGTATTATATTGCATTTCTAATAATGTAATTGCCTGGTTTGGAACGAGCATGTACCCTTGTTAGCTGGGAAAAGTTTACAAAAAAAGTATGTTTGATAAAATGTTTAATTTAGATTTTTTTTAAATCATTTTTATTTGAAGTATCAATCAATTTCTAATTAACTATACCATCGAGCGCTTTCGCTTGCAGACATCTTCAGGATGGTGAATTGTTTTCAATATTTTTCACTTAAACGTTAACTGCGGCCAATTGGCATATGTTTGATAGAACCATTGAGGTATATAAGATAGAACGGACTTTATTCTGTTGCGAGCACTCTTCGGCTACTTTTTAACTTTTGTCTCCTCGCAATTACTAAAATGCCTATATACCTGCCAAGATACTGCACAAATCTGAAAAAGCGATGGTATACCTTTTCACCGGTAAGTAATGTTCTAAAAAAAATTATTTTGATGTCAAAAAACATCTTACTAATATGTTACCAGTACTTATTATTCGTGTCTTATCTCCTGTCTCTGTCCTGCTCAGTGAATAGTGAAACGACAAACAAAAGTGACGCGTATGCGGAAAGGAGCGACATACTGAATAGAACTTACAGTTGACCGATGTAAACAGTCCGTGCTTTTTACTTTACTACGTGTTTTGTTTGCCAAAGTCGACGTGATATGACGTCACGACACTTGCTCCCTCCGCTGCTCATTCCCTTTCCTTGGGGGACGACTTTTTGCTCGGATTTGTAAAAGTGTCATACAGGTGTTTTTAAACCCTGTCACACCCGAAACCACAATGATCAGTATGGGCAAGAAGACATATTAGCATATTTAAAAAACATTTAGGACAAAGAAATTTATTAAAAAAAAAATATTTAAAAAAAACAAATGGTTGCTTATTTCTGCAGGGGAAAAGTGAGGGAAGCGCGGCGCAGTATCAGACTACCCCCTCACCCTCATCGTTTCTGCCCTGCAGAAGTAAGCAACCATTTGCTTTTTTTGATATTTTATTTTTTTAAATTATAGTCGTTCTAAAAAAATATTTTTCATGTGCCAATATGTCTTCTTACTCATACTGATCATCGTGGTTTTGGATGTGACAGGGTTTAATAAACACCCTGTATATTATATCTTAATGGTAAGAGCTGAATGTATTTCAAATGTTTATACAAATATTTATTTTGGTTAAAAAAACTATTTTACTTTAAAGACAATTTAAGAAAACCATGTTTACTTTCCATTGTAATCAGGGCCCTAATCAGTTCAATTTTTATCGTTGCTTCATCGACACGATTACATTATCGTGTTACAGTTTCACCTTTATCGAGCCCCCGCTTGCTTGGCAATGAATTTCATAACAAAGAGGTTTTTGTGTACTCTCGTAAATATTATTATAAAAGCTGTTTTTTTGTTGTGATAAAAATCATCATCATTCCCTTTCCGCACCTAATGGAAAAAAGGGCACTGTATTGGTACACCAATTGCAGCAATCTTAATAATTTTTGTAACATGAATGTAAGAAGTACAGTCTTACGGTTCAGGTGCCAGTCCAGGGACTGTAAAATATTCTAGTGTAAGAACACCTTTTTAAATCAATAATTCAACTCAACCATGTCGGGAATCGAGCCCGAGACCTCTTGTAGGGTAAGCAAACGCACTGACCACTACACCACGAGGCCGACAATAGAAATATTGTGATAAAAATCACAAAACAATTTTGTTTCCTGTAACAATACTTAAATTATTATTGGAACGATGTACACTCGAATAACGCTTGAAAACAGGTAAATATCACGACTTTTTTTTACAATTTAATTTCAAAAGTCTATGAAATATAATCGAGTAAAAAAAACATTTTTTAATTTATAATTTCAATTGACAAATTACAACAGCGACGGAGAACATTTTGGAGAAGGGAATGTGGATGTCTAGGCATTTACAGGACTTATGACCTGTCAAGCACAATATCGTATGTCATTCATACGATATTTTGGTTTAAGTCTTTTCCAAAGTACGTATAAAAACGTATCTATATTTTTACAAAAACCGCAAAATATTTGACGGTTTTGGTCAACTTTTAAAAACTAGATATTAAAAAAAAGTTCTTTACATTTTTTTCTAAAATCTGTTTTTATTAAAATTTAAACTAAACGAAAATAAACAATATTTTGAGTTTGTCAAAATTTTTGTAGACAAATACTGGATTCAACTGTGTGTAAAGTGGCCACGTAAACCAGCCAATGACAGGTCATAAGCCCTGTAGATGCCTAGATTTCTATATTATTGTGTATTTATATTATTGTGAACTTATCAATTTGATTAATGTGCGAGTGCCTGGTCGAGTTACCCGATGTAATACTTTGTTCTACTGCGGTCCATCCGAACCAATATGCTAACAACATCGATGTCTTTAGCGTGAGTCTTGTAAATTTTAAATATCAATGTATATGTTCCTTATCAAATAGAACTTAATATTCTGTTCATATTGTATTTTATAACATTATGTACCTAGCTGCTTTAAACCTTTAATTGTATTTCTTTAGCTTATTAAAAAAATAGAAATATATATATATTGCTTTAATTTTTTTAAAACCAACTTAACTTTAAAACACAGTTCTATATTTTATTACAGTATATTGTATTTTTTTAAAAAATTTATGTTGTTAATACACTCATCTTTTTATTTTTATACCAACTATGTATACTTCTTAACACTGTTCCTTTATTTTGTTCCTTTATTTTATTTCTTTATATTGTGTTTTTTTTTAATCTATGCTGTTTATATACTCATCTTCTTTTTTTATACCAACTTTACTTCTTAACACCGTTCTATCTTTTGTTGCTTTATATTGTATTTTTTAAATTTAATGTTGTTTATATACTTATATTTTGTAAAATTTTCATGTATGTAAAAGCCTTATGGGCGTGAAAAAATAATAAAATAAAAAAAATAAAATAAAAAAAATATTACCTTCTCTAAAATGTTCTTCATCTCTGTTGTTATATGTTAATAAACGAAAATATTTTTAAAACCTTCTCCTGTAAAATCGCATTGTCCGAGTTGGGATATTATGCGTAGGTGTCGATTTTTGGGATATTATTTCAAAAAAACATTTTTTTTTATTTTTTTTTAAATTTGATTCCAACAAATATTTGCCTCTTTTATTTCAGTTTTAATTTATATCATGATCAAAAGAACACCCGGTATGCGACCGCTAAATTATTTTTGTTAAATACATAATTATTTATGTGAAAGTAAGACTCGTTTAATTTATTATGATTTTGATATACGACTGTAATCTATTAACGGTTAAGTTTCTCATTATATTAATTAAATAGGTAGGAAACTGTCACTTGCAGAGGTATTCAAATCAATGAGTACCGTAATTACATAACATAAAGAAACATATGTGTTTGAAGTAATGATCTAGTCTCAAAACTACTTTGTTACTAAACAATGCATATTTCAGAATGATCTAGTGACTTAAAATCTTTGTTAATAAAGAAACTATGTTTTGAAATGATATAGTTACCTACTGAAATGGTGTGTAATAAACACTATTTGATTTGGAATTGTCTAGTGACTTACAATCTTTGTTAACTCTTGTGTGGCTGTGATGTCACACTAGTCGACATAGGACACAAGATTTGATATACCTCTCTTATTTTTTTAAATGATGAATTCGTATTTTTCGTAATCTGCAAATGGACGTTTTCACACCCGATTTGGAAAGTAAAATTTGTATCACTATGCTATATGTAAATACAAAAAATATTTAACCTTGCTACGCGAAGCATGAATGTCCGCTAATTCAGAAACACATATATACAGATACCTTATACAAGACAGAGCACGAAGATAGAAGTCATAACTAGGAAGACTGAGACGCTCTTCTGCGGTGAGTGTCATCTAAAACAGATTTAGTCTTCAGTCGGTTAATGACAATGATGGGGACGCACGCGCGTAACATGAGCGGCGTATTTGTGATTTTCAATATATTTTGCTATAACAGGATTAAATTATATGTTTATTCCCATAAATTATGGAAAAGGAGTTATTAAACAGTAGTCTCCATGTTTTCCATTTTTTTCAAATGTCTGAACTTTAGAATATTCCGTCTTTTACTAGTGGTAACACGATGTTACACCACCGCGCGCAAAGGGATTATTTACCACAGTCTTTTAAGAGTTAATAAAGAAACTATGTTTTGAAATTATATAGTCTCCCACTGAAATGGCATACATAATAAACAAGAATATTTTGAGTTTGTCCAAATTTTGTAGACAAAGACTGGATTCAACTCCCTGGGGAGCTGTTTATATTAACATATTACAACAGAGATGAAGAACATTTAAGAGAAGGTAATATAGAAGTTAATATAAATAAAGGTTTCAGCTTTTTAACTTCACAAACATCAACAGATGAAAGAATTGAAGGAATATAGATGTTCAAATATAGGCAGAATGGTGAATGTTACACAGTGTGTAAAGTGGCCACTTAAACTAGCCATTGACAGGTCATAAGCCCTGTAGATGCCTGGACTTCTATATTACCTCCTCTTATATGTTCTTCATCTCTGTTGTAATACGTTAATAATAAACAAGGTTTGATTTGGAATTATCTAGTGACTTTTAATCTTTGTAATTAAAGAAACTATGTTTTAAAATGATATAGTTACCTACTAAAATGGTATGTAATAAACAAGGTTTGTTTTGGAATTATCTAGTGACTTACAATCTTTATTCATAAAGAAACTTGGTTTTGAAATGCAATGTAATAAACAAGGTATGTTCTGGAATCATCTAGTGACTTAAAATCTTTGTTAATCAAGAAACAATGTTTTGAAATGATATAGTTACCGGAATGCTATGTAATAGACCAGGTTTACTTTAGAATTATCTAGTAACTTACAATATTTGTTAATAAAGGATCTATGTTTTGAAATGCAATGTAATAAACAAGTTATGTTCTGGGATTATCTAGTGACTTAAAATCTTAGTTAATCAAGAAACTATGTTTTGAAATGATAAAGTTACTTAAATGCTATGTAACAAACAAAGTATGTTTTGGAATTATCTTGTTACTCAAAATCTTTGATAAAGAAACTATGTTTTGAAATGATACATGCACTTAAATGCTATGTAATAAACAAGGTTTGTTTAATTGTAATTGAAATTATATAACATACGAGTATTTTGTACAGATAACTTAGTTTTTCTTTGTAGATAAAATTTAAGTTGAACGTTAAAGCAATACGGGCCCGGGACCCAGACTATAATGGAAAGTTAACATTTATCTTCAATTTTATCTTCAAAGTAAAATTAAGTTTTCTGTGTGAAAAGCAGAATACGCTTACAACCTATTCTTCTAAACATGTTCAATTATAGGTTACCGACGAAGATAATGTAAGTGTTTATGCAAATACACTCATTTTCGTACACAAGGTCAATTTTTCTTTATAGACAGCCGAAGATAACTCTTTTAACGTCCCATTATAGTCGGGGCCCTGGCCTCTGTGTCTGCGGCTATATTAATAAATGATATTAGAATATCGCGTTCCTGGTAGAACTTTTTTTCAAAGTCATTTGACTATTGAATTTTATATTTCTTAAATAAGGTTGACGTGATATGCTTAAACAAACAAGTTATCTTCCTTTAAAATGATTCTTATTGAACAACTTAGTTAAAACTTAAAGGTGTTGAACATAACTTTAAAACGACAATGCACTTATATCCAAAATGATTTTATGTTAATTTTAAATTCATCGCCATTGTATTTGTAACTGGTCCGGCATTCAATTGATTTTAATTCTTCTGCGCTGTTTTTTTTCTAAAAATGGATACAGGAGCTAAACTAGAAAAGTCCGGAGGAATTCAAAATCAATGTATTGCTGTTATTATTAGTAAGTATGGAGAAGATGATATAATTTATTTATTTTTGTGTTATTTTTCCATTTTATTTTGTAATTTTTAAAGCCATAATCTGTAAGTTTAATACCGTGGATGAACCATTCGTCAAGGGATCTTCAGCGGGAACAAAAAACCTTGCTGGATAATTCCATGGTAACTCACGTTACCCTAAACTCCAAAATTGTGTCTTTTTCAATGTATTTTATCTATAAAATGAAAAAAAGTTGTATATTTTTTTTATTTTTTTTTTATTTTATTGAAATAAACGGCACTTAGTGCCTTTTACATATTAGTTACAAATACAATTAAATATACATACATGTAAGCATAATTATAAGTAATACAGAGCATTTAAAACAATATGATTAATTTAGAAAGTCTAAGAAATATAAACTATATAAAAGAATAAAATATTACCAGTTGTAGAATTATGGATAAAAAAAGATAATTTGGTATTAGAAATACTTTGAACCAATTAAAAAAATAACTAATTGGCAAATTTTGAATAACATTAAAAATATATATATATATATGTATTATTATTGAAAACTAATATTTAGGTAAATAGTATATTTTTATGTATAAAAATATATAATGATGTAAAAAAAATGTCAAAGAGAAATATTTTTTACTTATAAATTAATTAAGAAAAGAAACGAAAAAAGAAAAAAAAACACTAATAAAGAAGTTTAAAACAAATTTTTAACAAAAGTAACAAATAGTTACCTAGAACTATTACCAATAAAATAAAGAAGAAGAGCCGTTCTATATGTAATAAATTTCATGTGAAATGAGTCACCAATGTCCTGGTACTTATTGTATATCACTGTACATTTAACATCGATTAAAGATACATTTTCATTTTTAAAATTAGTCAACGAAAGGAAACAAATATTTTTTTAATATTTATTTTTCTTTGGTAACAAACGTGACATTTTGTAACGTGAAGCTCTATGTTGCACAGTAGCTTAACCACAAATAACTATCAACGTGCTTAAAAACACGCTAAGCATTTTTTCAAACAATAGTGAACATGCTTAAGTTATCGCAGTCATTAGTCAACGCGTGTGTAATCTCTAAGTCAAGGCTCGTGTCGGTTTGTTTGATGACAGATCGCAGTTACGTCAAAACTTTGTATAGCACTGACCCCCATCTTTCAGAAAAAGAATCCATAGAAATGGTAATTTGGTAAGTAATAATGTATTCAAAAGTTAATTTTTCCACACTTCCTCTTTTCAAAATAAATGGTACAGAAATTCCATTCATGACTTCAGTCAAAAACTTAGGGATTATCATTCATAAGTATTTAGGGTGGCACGATCAGGTTAACGAAGTTGGTCGTAAACTTTATAGCAGTTTGCACTCACTTAAAAGATAACAGAATTTCTTGCCAATTAAAGTTACGCAAACATTAGTCCAGAGCTTACTTCTTCCACTTCTTGACTATGCGGATGTATTTTATCCAGAGTTCAGAGTTAGCACTCTGAATTACTTGATAAGTTAGAACGATTGCAGAATATTTGTATTCGTTATATCTTTGATCTTCGCAAATTTGACCACATAACCGAGTATCGCACGCAACTACACTGGCTCAGTATCAGGCATAGAAGAAACATTCACATTCTATAACTTCTTCACAATATTTTAAATAATCCCACTTCGCCTGTTTATCTGAGAGAGCTCATCCAACCTCTTTCACAACACGGACTATCTCTTCTATCTAGTAACGAGAGAACCCTTTTAATACCCTGTCATCGCTCTCATTTTCTTGCCTCCTCTTTCACAGTAGTAGCCACTCGATTGTGGAATAATCTACCCAGTAATGTTAGAAACGCCCCTTCTTTATTTACATTAAAGTCAAGATTGAAATGTCACTATCTCAATATTTAAATTGCTCCTATATCCTTCTCCTTTCCTTCCCATCCCCTCTCCTCTCTTCATAGCATAGTGTTAATTTTTTTATTTTGTTAATCTTTGTTTTTAATTTTTGTATAAAATTGTAAGATTCAATATGTCCATGTATTTATAATTTTCTCAAACTGAACGGTTTGGGTAGGTAGGAAGAAATTGCCTTAAGGCAATATGCCCGCCCATATACAATATATATACATATAAATGTATATACATTGTATATGTGGATAAAGTGCCAAATAAATAAATATATGTTGATTGATTTCATACAAAGTTTGTATGGTCAAAACTTTTTTCAATAAATTAGAACTCTTTTCGTAGAGTTTATCATTATTGGTATTTATATTTTTTTCCCTCCTGTTCTGTATCGTTGAATGTGTTTACCTATGGTCTCCAAGTCTGTATACACACCTTTCTTCTCTTTTCTGGCTCTATCTCAACTTTCTATCGAAATAGATTGTTTGGATTAGATCTCCTCATCCTCTGGCTGTAGATCTTTCTATCCTGAACGATGTGTCGTCCCCCAAACAGTGCCTTCGCATCTGGGTATATATTTTTACCACACATGAATTTGTTGGTCTTCTTCTAGTTTTTATTCGAAGAAGATCGCCTGGTTTACAATGTGATCTGGTGCTCTGTGTCCAATGTGTCTAAACCATCTCAATTGCGTGAACAGGTGTATGTAAAAATGAAATAAAATTTATTTTCCAGGTAATATTTTGACCTTTAACCAAGGCTCTGCAATAGGATGGGTATCTTCCGCTTTAGCTATTCTAACATCTGATGACTCTCCTTTAGGGATACCACTAACCAGACTACAAAGTTCATTAATAGCGTCTTCCTTTTGCGTTGGATGCATTATAGGAACACCTTTGTTTGGCTGGTTGGCAGACAAGATAGGCCGAAAACGAGCACTTTTAAGCACATCTGTATTATTTTTTGTAAGTCATTCAATAACTATATTTTTTCAAAGGCTTACATTCAGTTTTTTAAGTTAATCTTTTTACAGGAATACCACAGGGGTGAAACATCTCTCTCCTTATACTTTTTTTCATTTTATTTTATTGAATTCCTAGAAGGAACAGATAATAGTTAACTCTGAACATTGCAAAATTAATTACAAGGCTTTTATTCAGTCATAGGAAACGGCTATAAAATTAAAACATTTCAGTAAATCATAAAAGTGAGGGACAAATATTTTGTAACAAAAATCTTGCCTTTTAACACGCTTTTTATTTATTTATTTATTTATACGCTTCCAAAAAAAGTATAAATAATTATTTTTCCTTAAAGTGCAGATGGTATTTTTTTGTTACATTACACGATATTAAAATAGAAAAAAAATAAACAAATATTAATTGACAATGTTTTAAGAGTATGTCTAAATGTTTCTAGACAGGCTGACTTTCCTCTCTAGAGAGTTATAAAAATATAAATTTGTTGCAACAGAGACGAAATACATTTTAAGAAGGTAATATGAAAGTCTAGGCATTTACTTCACAAAAGTCAACAGATGAAAGAGTTGAGGCAGTGTCGATGTTCGAACATGGTCAGAATGGTGAATGTTACACAGAGTATAAAGTAGCCACTTAAACCAGCCAATGACAGATTATACGCATATTCCCTTCTTAAAAATGGTTTCCCTCGCTGTTGCAACAAATTAAAATCTAAATAATATTTTTTTGTTTCTTATATCACCGAATTGGATACTTTTTATTTGATGAGCTATCAACTAAATAAGTCAATATTTTTACTCGTAAATCAAACATAATTCACTATAAATAATGATAAGAAGGGCTATTAATTGGTTGGGCAGTGTAAAATATACTAATTTATTGAAACTGAAAACCAAGCAACTGAGTAGAACTTTATGTTTCATTATTTTTGTTTTATTTACTTATGTTTTGAATCATTACTTTCTCTAGACTTGTTGGAGCTTAAAACTGTTCTGGCTTCAACCGAACGCCATGATTTTTGGACGATTTATCATCGGAATCGGCTCCGCTGGAACGTTGGTGATAGTACCAACATACTGTTCTGAAATAGTAAACGTGGAGCTCCGGGGGGTTTTAGGGCTTTGCCTGAGTTTCACCTTCAATGCTGGTATTGTGTTCATGTACGTCCTTGGAGCATACCTAAGTTACTTTGTCAACCTTCAAATATTACTCAGCTTTCCTGTGTTCTTCGTCGTCCTGATGTCACGAATGCCTGAATCCCCTTCGTTTCTGGTGAAACAAAAGAAAATAAAGGTAAGGGTCATTTCATTGATATAATCTTTAGAACTCAATTATTTTTTTAGTCATAAACGCCTTTTTATGTAAACTCGTGATAAGTCCAGATATTTTTACAAACCCTACGAGTTATCACCTTAAAGCATTCATTTATATTAATATGACACAAATAATTAAAAAAATAATCAAAGATAACCAATAGAATAATAATATATGTATTTGCAATTGAGAAAAAGTGTAACAATAATTAACATTTTATTTGCGGATGATACTGTCCTTCTAGCCGATATTATGGGAAGCCTACAGCTATTGTTGGACAAAATTCACACTGCTTGTTTGAATGAAGAGCAAGAAATGAATATTTCCAAGTCTAAATGTATGGTTATTCGAAAAAAAACACAAACTTTTCCAATGACTTTAAAACTTGGAGCGCAGGTTATTGAGAAAATCTATTAATATAAATATTTAGGATGCTGGCTGAATGATAAATGGGATCACTCACAAGATATCAAAATCGGAATAGAGATGGCGCGAGACTGCTTTTTCAGAATGCGTGACCTTCTTTGCAGTAGAGACTTTAATTTAGCCCTCCGAATGCGCATTGTACGATGTTACGTTTTGACAGTACTTTTTTACGGCGTCGAAACGTGGACACGCACCCAAAGCACTTTGAAAAAGATCGAAGCCTTTTAAATGTGGTGCTACAGGAAGATGTTAAAAATCTCTTGGGTGGAAAAATCCAAAACGATGACCATAAAGAAAAGAAAACTTGAATACTTTGGGCATGTGATGAGAGGCGAAAAATATAACATTCTACAAGTTATTCTACAGGAAAGGATTGAAGGAAGACGCAGTGCAGGCTAAAGAACTTGCGTGACTAGTTCCATTGTAGCACTCAGTCCTTGTTCAGGGCAGCTGCCAACAAATCGAGAATAGCTACGACGATATCGAACCTCCATCAGTGAGAGGAACGATAAGAAGAAGAAGGATGAAGTGTTTTCTGGTGTATTATTGTATTCATTGTTCGTGGTTGTTAAAAATTTTAAAACCGTACCCATGCCAAAACTCATATAATATCTCAAACAAATGTTTCCTGCTGTCATAATCAGTATTATAAATCAATTACAGTCGGAGAATGCCTATTCCTGTCGTTTAAAGATTTTTATTTACAGGAAGCTAGAGATGCTTTGATTTGGTTGAGACGAGCCCCAATTGATAGTTCTTCAGTACAAAATGAGCTAGACCAACTTATACGTCTTTCCAAACCTACGTATGGAGAAATTTCTACCGGAGGAGGTGAGTATCGTATTAGCACGTCATTTGTGATAATTATTATAATAAAATTACCATAGCTGATTGCAAAACATTATTTACGTAAGAACTTGGCCTTCTTTTAAGTTCAGTGTGAATTTAAAATTGAATTGTGATGGTCTAAACGGCCTCTCGTTTAGACCTTCACAATTCTCTGACAACCACCTTAGCCACCTCGAACCTGCAACTTTCCTGATATAATCGGAATATCTAATCTGGGATATCTCTTCACTTCTGCGTCCTATTCTCGGCCTTCAGTTGATCACTTCTTTTGTCAATCTATCATCTAACATCCGAGAAACGTGACTCGCCTAATTCCACTTTAGCTCCGGTATTATTTTGCCGGCGTTCGCTATCTAAGTATTTTCCCTGGTTCCGATAGTTGATATATTTGATAATTGAGAAACCTGCAAGTATTTTGCAACGCTCATGGAGTAGAATTTAAGTCTCTCACAAATAAATTTACGTTGAGATAGATCTAAGTACTATTGTTTAACTTTTATTTAATGCGTGAATTATAAATTGTTTCATTTTTCTATTACAGCCTGTGATCGAGGCAATAACGAAGTATCTGGAATAAAATTTCTCCGTAAGTATGATATGTAGGTTTAGTTTATTGCATATTGGAATTACTTTTGGCCATACTTTTTTGTAACATGCCTAAAATATTTACCTGAAATAGGCATGTTCCTTCTAACTGCTGTAAATACAAAAATCAAATGTGGCCTTGAAAATTTACCACATTGCTTGCAGGTTTTACCACCTGCTAGATTTTTAAATATTTATTTCATAAAATAGTCAAATGAAGGGGAAGACAAGTCTCATCTAGATTAACTTTTAGAAATATGCTATCAATATTAAAGCCGAGCTGAAGAAATTAGGATTGGCTGACGTTTGGAAGAAAATGTGGGGAAAAGAAGTGAAAAAATTCGCTTAATCTATAATATTGAGTCAACGACTTCACAGTGTGATTCGAGAATTGAAGAAAGACAGTAATTAAATAAGGCAGTTTACGACGATCAGACTCTTGACTGTAATAAGAAAACGTCGAGTGAGAAATGGCAACTTCATCAAGAAATTAATAATAGTTGTATTTTATTTTCAGTTAATTCTCCAGCATCTCTAAGAGCCTTGGCCTTGACATCATCTCTGCTGGTAGCCCAATGTTTCATGGGCATGTTCGCAATTATATCTTATGCTGACACTATTTTCAAAGAGGCTGGTAGCACGTTATCTCCCTCATCATCCAGCATCATCCTTGGGACTCTTCAGCTCATTGGCACTGTTTGTGCATCATTGTTTATTGAAAGACTTGGAAGAAAGGTACGGCTTCTATTATTATTTTTTTTTGTTTAAAAAAAGAAATATTTGCGTTCTTATGATTTACCCAAATATTTAATTTTGAGGGCCATTTTCAACGAGTTGTAAATAACTCACTATTAGAAAATGGAATCAAGTTGGGGTATAGTGGGATTCGAACCACAGACCTTTGGTCCGTGAGTCCGAGACACTAGCCACAGGACCACAACCCGATCAAAATATATTTTGTGTGTACTGCTTTGCATTGGATTTTATTCCAAGAAAGTCAATCGGTTGGCCTTGTTGTGTAGTGGTCAGCGCGTTTGCCTACCATGCAGAAGGTTTCGTGTTCGACTTCCGACATGGTTGACGTAAAATATTGATTTAAAATGGTGTTGTTAAACTAGAATATTTCACAGTTCCTGGACTGGCACCTGAAGCATAAGACTGATCATCTTACCTTTATGTAGCAAATATGATGATGATACGCTGCGATTAATGTATCAATGCAGTGCCCTATGCACCATTAGGTGTGGAAATGATGAGGATGATGATAAAGTCAATATTTCTAGGCCAAAAAATATTACATATTTATATCGGTCGAAAGATGGCTAAGTATGATACGATTATGTCAGTTTTATCCAACTTGAAGGAGATCAATTTCAAAGTTTGATAGGCTCTGAAAAATCTGAATTTTAGTTTACAAGCTTTATTTTGATGTCAGTAAATGCATTAAACATTTTTTTTCCAGAATTTATGTTTCACTATAGCGTGTTTACATAAAATGCTGAAAAAAAATATTTTAGACTTCCTTGACATATCAATCACATTAGGCCATCTAAAGCAATGGCGGCAAAACAAAATACGTTTGTTACCCTCCAAGCCTAGGTCTTTAAAGAACTGGCTACTGTGTGAAATGCAAGAGTTCTTATTCTGTTAAATCTTCTCTTCCAAACCTGATTCCCCAAACTATCTGACTATTCGGTAGGAGGCGAGTTCCTTAACATCCTCAGGTTTAACCAGTGGTCCCCCGAGGATGAGGCTCCTTTTATGATGTAAAGCATCACATTCACATAGAATGTTTAAAGGTTTTTCCTCATATGCACTGCAGAACCTACATCTAGAAGTTTCGGAAAGGTTAATTCTAGAATTTGTTCAATCTGCAATGCTCAGTAAGGGCTCTAGTGATAACCTTCACTTGATTTCGATTGAGCTTTATTAGGTCAAAAGCAATTTTTTGCTAGTACCTTTTATTCATATTATTAAATGGATATGGTCCAAATTATTTTAAAAGACGAAAAAAAAAATTCACAACATCTTGGCTTAATAATGGCAGGGGCATATTGAAAGCTACAAATATGAGATTAGTCAGAACTTTAGTATTTTATAGTAAGACCAAAAGAATGCAATATTGAACTAGATGAATTTGAGATGTGGTGCTGAAGGCGTATGCTAAGAATACCATGGACAGCCGGAAGCATCAACACCTCTTTTCTCTAAGAAATTAAGCTATTAATCTATGACTATGTTGACACATACATATGTAAAATAATCACTTGAAAAATCAACTAATGGCGGGTTATTATAAGCTTTGTAATCGCTAAGACTTCCGAATTCCCCTCTCAAAACAATATCAGTCTTTTCTCTCAGTTTCTTTCTTTTCTAGATTATTCTGATTTCTTCATGCTGCGCTGTCACCGTGTCCTTATTTTCTCTGGGTACATACTTCTGCATTCGCGATTTGGGCTATGACGTGTCATCCTTGGGTTGGATTCCTGTGGTCATCCTTTCCATTGTCATTTGCACGTTTTCTATGGGGGTTGGACCAATTCCATTCATTCTGCCATCGGAAGTGTTTTTAGTTCAGGTAACAATGCAATTTTTTTAAAAGTTTAATATATTTTTTTATTCTTAATAGACAATCAAACTAAGCCAATTTTTTAGCTTTTTGGCTTTTGTATTGTCATCATAACGATTTTAAAAAGTTTTACATTTTCTAAATTACTTCGCGCGTGACGTCACTAGTTCCCTTTGGTGAGTTATTCTGATTTGTAAGTTGGCTTCCTGAAAATTGGAAATCAATCACAACACTCTATCATTGATTGATTTAGAAGAACTGTTTAAGTATTTTTTTTAAAGTACAGAGAAACTACAACTATCCGGATTGATGAACGCCAGACAGGGAGTCTTTTTAAGATTACTTAAATAACAACAGATGGAAGAATTGAATAAATATGGATGCTCAAACATAGGCAAAATGTTGAATGTTACACAATGTGCAAGGTGGCCTCTTAAACCAGCCAATGATCATCAGCCCTGTAAATGCCTTGACTTTCACATTCCCTTTTTAAAATGTTTTTCCTATTTGTTGCAACTAATTTAGATCTACATAACTCCCTAAAAAGGAAGTCCAGCCTGTCTAAACGTTTTGACATAGTCAAAACATTTTTAATAAAATACAACATACCCCACTTGACTCCTACGACTGAACTGTACGAAAAAACACACCAGTTTGAGATATGATACTTGACGAAAATTAAGACGATAAAAATTGGACACGAAATTGCATTGAACATTGCAAGTCGTTAAATAAGTCAATATCGTACATCTTCTCAAATTTTGAAAAGTGACTGATTGCTGAAGAGCAATCCTGAGCAACACCTGAGGATGGGTAATACTGATTACCCGAAACTCGTCGTTTTTTAATGTATTAAACTCTTGTGTGGTAAATTTACAAAGTGTTTTATTTTTAATAAATTCAAGGTATTATAATATTCATATAACGCGAATTGAATCGTTACAATGTAAATTTTTTAAATCGTGGATATTTAGAATCGGATCAAATACTTTCATAATCCACTATTATGATCGTCTAGAGTACTTTCACATCTTGAGCTTAGAATTCAGAAGAATTTTGGCTGGTTTGATATTCTTGCACAAATTAATATCTAACTATATAGATGCCCATGATATTCTTGCTTAGATAAATATTAATGTACCTCGCCGTAACTTGCGCCAATCCTGTCTTTGCTGTGGGAAATTATAAAACTAACATAGGATTCTTTTCCCATCTGCCGAGAATCCTCAGAACAGTGAACGAAATCTCACTAAACGGTACTGTCGACGTGTTCCTACAGCAAGGGCAGGCATTTAAGAAGCAAGCGGTGTAGTCTCTCCTGACTCGCGATGTCACACTTGCCATTTTCGCCTAGATTATGCTATATACATAGCTTTTGTTAATTATACACTTTGTATTTTTAAGTAGATTGTAAGGATGTTTAGATTATGAACAATATTTTGAGTTTGTCCAAATTTTTGTAGACAAGGACTGGATTCAACTCCCTGGGGAGTTGTTAACATTAACATATTACAACAGAGATGAAGAACATTTTAAAGAAGGTAATATAGAAGTCAAGGCATCTACATCATAAGCCCTGCAGATGCCTTACAAACTCAAAATATTGTTGATAAATCCACCTGGTCCATGAAGAAGTATAGAAATTGAAAAAATATAAATTTCAGGCGTTGCCTAGTATGTAGATGAAATAATTCAATTAGATGAATCTCACCCGCGTAAATAAAGGTTTCAGCTCTTTAACTTCACAAACATCAACAGATGAAAGAATTGAAGTAATATAGATGTTCAAATATGGGCAAAATGGTGAATGTTACACAGTGTGTAAAGTGGCCACTTAAACCAGCCAATGACAGGTCATAAGCCCTGTAGATGCCTTGACTTCTATAATACCTTCTTTAAAATGTTCTTCATCTCTGTTGTAATATGTTAATGTTTAGATTAAGTATTACTCATTAATGCCAATCTAAAAAAAAGGTAAGTTTAGATAATTGAAGCTGGGGAATTCTCATTCCCTTCTCTTAACACTTTGTATCCCGGAGCCGTGTAAACACGAAATTATATAACCACGCGTTGTGTCCCGGTCCCGTGTTTTCACGTGGTGTGCCAGCTGTCCAAAAAAGTGCATTTTATTGACATCTAGTGACTTTAATTAGTACTTTTTCGCTGTTGGTAAACTACCTTGAGCTGATTTTTACAAAAATGACGCCATTTAAATTATCCAACGATAACAATACGTGAAAAGACGGGCCTGAGACACAATGCGTGGTTATCATAATCACGTGTTTACACGGCTCCGGGATACATTATTTTTTCTTTTTTCTCTGCTGCATTGGCATGTTTTTATACTTTTAAACTACTTTTAATTACTTATATTATACATGTAAATAAAATCAATATATTGCTGCTCTTACTATAATGTGTCATTAATTTTGAAGATGTTTTTCAAATTGACCTAAATTTACCGTCTTATATTTCACTTAAAGATTCTTCTCATCGTTTCTTTGAATCCCTTAAAATAAATATGTGTATATTTATGTTTTTCCTTTTTTTTTAAAAATGTTATTACTATTTTATTTTATTTTTACATCTGAGCATGTTTTTCATTCTTTATTTCAATTCTTAATTTTTAATTACTCTTAAAAATTTTCTTCATCTTTAATATTATTTCCATTTGTAAATACTCACTACTAACTACAAACTTTAAAATATCTTTTTTTCACTTAAATTTTAATTTTTAAACAACTTTCATTTATGTTTTTCTTTTTCCTTCTCTTTTTTATACTTTCATAATTAACCTTACATATAATTGCTTTATAATATGGAAACTTCACTGGTCCATTAGAATTAAGTCTAATTGTGTAAAATATTAAACTTTGTAACTGTACTGTATGTTTTCTGAATAAATGAAAATATAAAAAAATACAAAAATACACAGCACAAAAAAGGAGTGAGACCCTGAATATGTGCAAAAATTGCAATGTGGCTCTACATAAAGGCCAATGTTGGCAAAACTATCATAATAAAATGACTTGTTGAATTGTTTTAAATAAATATGAGAAGTTTCAATTGATTTAACCCAGTATTTTCATAATTATGACCCTTTTAAGAAACCCTTCACAAAGCATAAAATTTCACAAAAATGGGCCGGGCACTGGGTAAATTCTATGTGTATTCGGTTGGTGCTTTAAGTGTTAATATTTCTGCCTCCCCGTTGTAATTTACTAATCTACTTTTTTGCTCGTCAGGTCCGAAGTCTTTGCTCGAGTATCGGTTTGATCATGATGTGGATCTCCACCTTCGTCATTGCCCAGTTTTACCCCTTCGTTGACGCTCTCGTGGGCAGCCGCGTCGTCTACTGGTTCTTCTCTCTCGTGGGCTGCCTGGTTATTGCGATAGCCGCTTTATTCCTGCCGGAGACCAAAGGTAGACCGATCGAAGACATGGTGGCGCATTTCGAGGGGAAAGCAAAGAAGAAAAAATGTGCCCTCAACAATGAAGAAGCTGGCGAATTCTTGCAGAATGTTCAATTTTTAATGCAAAAAGTGGAAGAAGAAAAGCAACCCAAAAAATAAAATAACTTTTTAATATTTGACGTCTTTTATTTTCAACAATGTTTTGAGTATGTTGAAATGTTTGCAGACATGCTGGATTTCATTCCTAAAGAGTTATTTAGAAGTAAATTTGCCGCATCAAAGAGATAAATCATTTTTAATAGGGGATATGAAAGTCTAAGCATTTACAGGGCTTATGACCTGTCATTGGCTAGGTTTTATTTATTTATTAAAACACTTTATAAACATATATATGTAAAAAACATCACCTACTGCCTCTGCAAAAACGTCGTGAAATAGCGGATATAATTTATTTACTTAAAATTGCCTCTGGTTCAATTGACTGTCCTGAACTACTTTGCAAACTTTCTATCAATGTTCCTTCCAAAGTTTTAAGAAATAACCCTCTTCTTCACATACCTCTTGTTTCATCTAATTATAGGCAAAATTCATATTTATGGCGAACTTTTAATAATTTTAATGTACTAAATAAATCATTTAACATAGATTTATTTGAAAATAATCTTAATAACGTGCGGCATTTGCTTTCGAAATAACTCGTAGTATTTTTTTTCTTTTCTTTTAAATTTACATTTAATTACTATTCATTTTATGTTCGAGAATCTTTTTTAACTTACTGTGATGCTACTTGTGAAAACCTGTAATTGGCTTATTTGTTATTTGTTTTGTTATATAAATATGATATAATTATAGCTGTTGGTTATCCAAATAAATAAAAATAAAATAAATAAATAAATAAATATACAGTTTACATACATATGCATAAGGGCGGGCATATTTATTGCCTTAAGGAAATTTCTTCCAAATTACCAAAACCGTTCAATTTAAGAAAATCAGTGCTATATTAACATATTGTTGGTGTATAATGTTATGTCATTCACAAGCTATACATGTTTCTTGTTTTGCAGTTTCGATTCTTAAGTAACAATCAAAAGTTAATTTATTTAACAATGGCCAACAGTTCGAACCCAACCGACAGGTAATCCGTCAAAGAAAATTGAATACAACTGACCTGGGCAATCCCGAAGTCCTGGTCTGCATCCGATTCGTCTTCCTGGTCACTTCCTAGGAGATGGATTAACTGTTGACTCTGAATTTTAACACCTTCGCGATTATTTCGAAGATTTAAAAGGAGATTACAAAAACCCGGTGGCGTGCCCAATATGGCGAAATTCGCAATGATAATTTTCAATGTATTTCCGCCCGTGTGCAGTGACGGAAGACCAGGCGAGCCATCTATCGACGCCCATTAAAACTACGTATTTGATTAACTAATCAAATACGTTGTCCTTTTCAGTTGACTTCATCTTTTCTCAACAGATGTCACTGCCGTGACGAATTCGAACCGATGGCCATTACAGTTGGTTTAATAATAATTTAATTATGGAACAAAATATTTATCAAAATACATTTTTTTAAAGAAGTAAAACTTGACTTAATATCCACACCATACTATGAAGAGAGGAGAGGGTAAAGAGGGGAGGAAAGAGGGTGGAAAAAGGAAAAACTAAATTATTCAGGAAGTGACATTTCATACGTGATTTAAATGTAAATAAAGAAGGAGCGTCTCTGACATTTCATTATCGAGTTACGCGACCATTTTACACACTGTGTAACATTTACCATTCTGCTTATGTTTTGACATCGACTTTTCCTAAACTCTTCTATCTGTTGACTTTTACGCAGTGAAATCCTGTCTTTTGTCTGCAAACGTTTGAACAAACTCAAAATATTTTGATAAAACCAACTGGTCCAAGAAGAAGTTGAAAAAATGGAAATTGTTCAAAAAAATCAGATGAAGCTTTTTAACTTCACTGAAATCCACAGATGGAAGAATTGAAGAAATCTGGATGTTTAATCATAGGCAAAACGGTGAATGTTCCACAGTGTGCAAAGTGGCCACTTAAACCAGCCGACGGCAGGTCATCAGCCCTGTAAATGCATTGACTTCCATATTGCCTTTTCGAAATGTTTTTCCTATCTGTCGCAACAAATTCAGATTTACATACTCCCTAGGAAGGAAGTTCAGCCTGTTTACAAACATTTTGACTTACTCAAAACATTTTTAATAATATCAAACATACCCTACCTGACTGAACTGTATGAAAAAACACACCAGTTTGTCATATAGTAAACCAAAAATCTTGACATACACAAATTTAATACCGGACAACAACTCTGCCACATTAAAAAAAGAACGACAAACGCAGGACCGTCTTAACAGTTTTACAATGGTCTTAAACGCTACAAGACTTACCTGACAACTTGAAAAATTACTTTTTTTTTTTGTTTATTTAAATCTTAAAGTAGGGCACACATATCATACATATTGTTATGTGTGTTCTAATATATTTAATTTATAAATTGTTTATCACATATGTCTTGACCATTATTTTAAATTTTGATATGTTTTTTTCTTCATAAATATTTTTTTCCATTTCGTAATACTTTTTAATTGCTTTAAATAAAATTGAATTTTGTGACTTTGCCTTTTTCCTAAATGGAAGTCTAATTTTGTTCTTTTCTCTAGTATTGTGATCGTGTTCATGCTGGTTCCGATCAATTTTTATCAAAAATTCTGTTTTTTTATTAGAGTTTATAATTTTATGAACAAATATCATTGTATTGTAAAATATTCTTTGTTTAGATGTTAATAATTTCATTTCATTTACCATCGACTTTACCCTCGTGTATCTGTTTTTTTTCAAAATGATTCTGAAGGCTTTATTTTGTAATACAGTTAGTTTATCTATGTTTTTTTTGTTTGATAAAAATAAAATGCTACTACAGTAGTTAACGTGTGGTTCAATAATTGCTTTGTAAATAGTTTTGCAAGAGTCCTTATCAATAAATCTTCTGATCCTTCCCAAAATGGATATTTTTTTTGCAATCTTATTTATTACCCTCTTAGCGTTTTGGTGTAATGTAAGTTTTGAATCCAACATTACACCAAAATATTTAATTTCAGTGACTTTTAAGACCAATTTTAAATCATCTTTAAAAACACATGACATCCAGACGAGATCTTAAAATATGTTTGACGGGTTTATAAAATTATAAATAAATAAATCTCAGTTCATCGAAAACAAAAATATTTACCCCTGCAGACCTGAATTAATTCCTGCGGATAAAAATATTTTTTAGTATTTTTGTACTAAAGCAATTATTTAAAAACTTTAGGTATTTCAAATATTTTTTTATCTTTTGTACTTGGAGTTCTAGGGCCAACTCGAATGTACAGGAGCGAAGTATGGAGTTGGAATAATAATTATGAAAGTAGGTTAAATGCTGATTTCTCGAGCAAATGTGTGGTAAAACGATGTATGATAGGTGCGCAGATGTCGAGATCTGTGAACTATCTAAGGCTGAGACTTGCATTATCGACATAATTAAGAAAGGGGTGCGGCGTTGCCGATGGTTTGGACATGTAGAGCAAATGGACAGCGAAAGAACGGCTAAGAGGACCTACGAAGCGAATGTTGATGGATGCAGAAAACGAGGAAGACCGAGAAAGATATGGCACGATCAAGTCCATCAAATACTTGAAGATGGACATGCCAAGAGTGGTAATAATCGGCGTGCGTGCATGAAAGGATTTAATGTAGAGGAAACCAGGTCTGTATGCAAAAACAGAGTTATATATTTTTTTATATATTTTTTTTTATTTATTTGGATAACCAACAGCTATAATTATATCATATTTATATAACAAAACAAATAACAAATAATCCAATTACAGGTTTTCACAAGTAGCATCACAGTAAGTTTAAAAAGATTCTCGAACATAAAATGAATAGTAATTAAATGTAAATTTAAAAGAAAAGAAAAAAATACTACGAGTTATTTTGAAAGCAAAATATATGGCGTTCTATCCTCTCTGTTTATCTGTGATATTTTAAAAATTAATTTAAGTTAAACAGTGGATCTCAAATGATAATCAACCGACAAAATTCATTAAAAATGTTGTTATTATTCTACAATATACGTTTATTCAATAAAAATAATTTAATTTTGCTGAAATATATGCCTGGAAGAATAACTAGACAGGTGCTACCGTTTTGTTGCAATAATTCACGGACAGTGTATACTTGCAACGCCGTATTAAACAGACTTCATGAACTCGGCAATTGTTATTCCCACGTATCTGATATATTTAGTGTAGGCTATTGTTCCTATGGAACAAACCTTTCAAACTTTTTCAAAGATGGTGAATGCTAATTATATTTATTTATTCATGCATTTCATAATATATCTAGTTTTTTTTCACTTTGCTCAGCTGTATAAAACCGTACTTATGATTTTCTCGTTGTATTACTTTAGAATGTTTTATTATTTAATTTTGTTGTTTATTCTTGAATTGTTTATACTTTCTACTGAATATGCTGTATTATTTTTAGATTGATTTTTTTTATAAATCTTCGGTATAAGGAAATTTATGTTTCAAAAAATATATAAACATTAAGCCAAATATGTAAATATTATAATTTTTTGTAAAAGGCAGATTTGCAGACAAAAATAAAATAAAAAATAAAACTTGACTTACAAATCATTTTAAAAAAACATTTCGTGATCCAAGTGACTTGCTCTTCAAAGAATTCAGAGTACTGAATATTATTCAACAGTATATATTGGGAACGGTAGTGGTTACACACGTAAATAGAGACATTTACCCGAGCGTCAACCACAACCATAATACAAGATACTCTAATAGGGATCTGATACTAAATGAAGGGGTCAACACTGTTCTGGTATCGAGACAACACTATTACGTAGGCAAAAGGGTCCATAACCTTTTGCCAGAATCGTGGAAAGACGGGAGTGTTGTCAAGTTACGGAAAGTGTTGACCTCGCTCTTTCATGACATTGGTCGTAGGGAGTCAGAAAAGTTGATGCATGCCACGGATTGGAGAACCTTACTGGATGTCAAAAAAAAAAAAAAATAAGGAAAAATTTTAAAAAAATATATTTATAGATGACAACCATGAAGTTTCGCATAAATAAATTGTCTATGTTTTTATGAATGTATGTATGTGTATGCGCATGGGTGTATGTACGTGTGTATGTATGTACATGTGTATATATGTGTATATTTATATATATGTGTGTATATATGTGTATGTCTGTATGTATATGAATCAAAATGTATATCCGAATAAGTTTATATTTTGTTTGTCTGTGCTCTATATTAATTTCTTAACTATTATAATATATTAAAATGTAATTGCCTAGCTTGGAACGGGGTATGCACCCTTTTTAGCTGGGCAAAGTGAACATGGAATCGTATTTTGATAAAAAGTGTGAATAAATAAATAAATCAGTCATAAGGACGATAGAAATTCGCTCCAAAAAAAAGAAGGCTGCCGGAAATCGTTTTGATTATAATTTTCCAAGACTATTACTAAAAAGAAATGATTGTCAATGTCGAGGACACTGAATAGAAAACAAAAAGATGAAATCCGATAGGTATTAAATAAAACCAATAAAGTAATCCACAAAAATACAATACTGTTATCAAAAGAATTCTGTTTTTTTATGATTATTTTGATTTAGAACTGACAGCGCGTAGTTACCCAGACTTGAGACGTTAAATACTACAAAAATAGGAAGAAGCGTTCAACTTTTATGTTCTATACAGAATACTTTAATAATAAAGTTTTATGTTAACAATGATATTTCTTACAAATAGCTGTTATTATAACTGCAACCATAGAATTAGGAATAGTCCAGAAATCGCATACGCGCATCATACAGAAGGCGACTAACTTCGACGTCGCTCAGTACGCAACTCCCGATTTGAATTTTACTATGCCGTTTTGTACATTTTAAAATGTAGAAATATTGCTGGGATCTTAAAGAAACAAGATGAGATCACATGTCATGTATAATAAGCAAATGCATGTGTAAGTATCTAATGCATTACTTAAAAATTGAATTATTTTTCCATCTGTCAGATTGTCAAAAAAAACAAAATAGGCATTTCGTTAGTGTTGCTAAGGTGGTAAATTTGTTTACCCTACTTTGCTCATTTAATGAAAGAACTTATGAAAATGGAATATCGGATTAAACAACGCCATGATGGACATTTGACCGACATTATCTTTAAAACATAAAATATTATTTAACATTATTTAAAAATATCCGTTTTATATCAAATAAAATTTGTTTTATATTTTATGTTCAAAGCTCATTAATTTAACAACTCTTATTAAATAACCATTTACTTATTTACTCTGATGAGTCAATCAATGTTTCCGAGTGCAAAATGAAATTTTCGAGAAATTTACAAATTGCTTTTTTTTACCTTACATTTGTGTTATGATTATATTTCTTCCCATCTGGCAACATTACGCGGCGACTTCACGAATGCGCGCGGCGAAAGTGAGCAAAGTGAGGGATTTTTGGACCCAGTTCGATGTATTCAAATATGGTTCTACGCTCCTTCTGGACTATTCTCAATTCTATGACTGCAACGTTCAACACAAAAGTGTCGAACTGTAAACAAAAATAATAATGAACATCTTCTATCCTTTTATAAAGAAATGTATGTAAGTTTGTCCTTTAGAGACTCAATAATTACTCGACCAATTTACATGTGATTTTAGCAAACGTAGTGTGACGTCACAGAAACACATCGTACCACGGACGAAAACTTCTTTAGGGCAGAGATCTTTTAGCTTTATGGCGCCTAGAATTTATTATAAGATTAAAAAT
Source organism: Micrasema longulum (assembly GCF_059751315.1). NCBI lineage: Eukaryota > Metazoa > Arthropoda > Insecta > Trichoptera > Brachycentridae > Micrasema > Micrasema longulum. The sequence continues at coordinate 264,339 of NW_028278256.1, forward strand.
ATTTTATTCACCCAACACGATGTAACTTAATATTATGTATCTTTTTTGGGTGATACCGTGTATGTTGGATTTGATCCGACGTTTCGGCTACCATTGCAGGAGCCATCTTCAGGGAAAACTGTGTGATGTAACTTCTATGCAAAAAAATAAAATAACTCAGTGGCTAATTAAGTTAGGAACAAAAGAAACGGAAACCTCAATTAACTACATTGCAAGGTAAATTATATTAATATTATCCACGACAATTTAAATACTACAATACAAGGACAAGAAGGATAAAATTTATGTATGTAAGGGTGTGAATGTATATGTGTGTATATATGTATGAATTTTTATGTAGGTATGTGTTTATGTACATATATGTATATATGCATGTATATGTGTGTATGTGTGTGTCTGTATGTGTGTATGTGTATGAATGTTTATTAGGGTGCACACGTGTGTGTGTATGTGTGGAAATATATAAATAAACATATATGTTAGTCAGCCTTAGCACGGGTCTTCTACTACTATACTCTATCCAACCATTTATTTAACTTTTGACAGCTCGATTATGTATCGATTAGGGATGTCCTAATGCGTTACCGAATCGATTTCTCATAAAAATCGACTTTACTTATGAAAAAGTTTTAATCTCAACATTTTGTAGTTTATAAACATACCCAGACGTTTAAAGCAGAGTTTATATTACGAAAGCGCTGTAGTAAAACTTTTTTTTTTAAAGTCTTCATTCAATAAATAATATTGCAAAAATTACATCATTTCTTTACAAAAGAAACTTTAAATACAGTCTCGATAAACTCCTTAATTGGAGTTTGTCATTGGGTGCAGGAGCTACAGAAAACCCAAATATGCATAGGACTATTTTATTGTTGTAATGTAAATTGAGAAATTTTGTGTCGCGACTCTGTCAGTTTGTCGGCGACAATAATAAATGACAGCGACCACGGCGCCATTAAAATTCAATATATTCTGACGAACTGTCAAATTAGTTTTGGCCATAGACAATCGATAAGTAGTTTTTAATAAATATTTGATATTTTCACAATATTGAATCAGTTAGACATTTATATTTCATGTAAATTAGTCGTATTCATTATTAAGTGAATAAAAATACTGTGGCTTTCGATAGATTTTTTTTTTTAAATTTCTGGTTCATCTTGTCAACTTGTATAATCCTCGTTGCATAAGTAGTCTCAATAAACATCGATATCGATAAATATCGGAGCAAAAGAACATGTCGCTTCACTATCGTAATGAAAAAAACATGAAGTATTGCATTTTTCGGTCTATGGTTGCCTGTCAATAATTACGGAACTTTATAGGCGCCCATGTGTCAAAAGTTAAATAAACGCTTGGAAATACTGTAGGCATTACTTTATAATATATATTTTAAATAAAAATAAAAATCATATATATATGGATGTGTGTATGTATATGTACGTATGTATGTTGTATGTGTACATTTATATTACTTTTTGCATTGATTTATATTTACTGACTTTTTCTTATTCCTTCTTCTCTTCCTTCCCTATTTTTCCATCCTACTTTCTTTCACCCCTAGCAAACTGTGCGTTTTGTTTATTATATTTTTGTTCCTATGTACAACCCTTAATTGGTATTCTTATTTGTTTTTGGTTTTAAAAAAGAATAATTAAAACCAGCCGATGACAGGTCATAAGTCCTGTGGATGCCCGGAGACCTATATCACCTTCTCTAAAAAGTTATTTATCTCTGTTGTAATATGTTAAAATTAACAGCTCCCTAGAGGGTTGAATCCAGTCATTGTCTAAAAAATTCTGATAAACTCAAAACATTGTTGATAATTGATAGTAAAAAATGAATTATTTGCGTTCCTAAGATTTTCTCAATTTTCAGGACCTTTTTAAATGGTAAATAACCCTGTTAGAAAATAAGAAAAGTTGTTTTAGAGCGAAGTTCAAATTCCGGAATTGTTCAAAACCTGATTCAAGAAGAAGTATAAAAATTGAAAAATATTTTAAGGCGTTGCCTAGTATCTAGGTTAAATAATTCAATCAAATGAATCGCACCAGCAACAATAAAGGTTTCAGCTTTCTTACTTCACAAACGTCAACAGATGGAATGTTCGAATATAGGCAGAATGGTGAATGGTTAGGCCGTTTGAAAATGTGTCGCGGCGTAAATAAATTCCTAAACCTGTCTCCTTTTCTCTCGCCAACTTGAATTCTGTCCTTTTCGCACTTGTTTATAGTTCCAAAAACTATTTAGTTGATTATTTTGTCACCTGGGGTCAGTGCCCGATTAAAACTCGACTGATATACACGGAAATCGCCAAATCGATTTTGGTATACCGCATCGCGTAAAAATAAAAATACAATTAATAATAAACTTAACTAACTTTATGTGACAAAGAAGAGATCATCAGTATGGAGTTTGGCGGCGGCTTTCCAGAGGAACCAAAAATCTATAATAGGTTAGTCCTTCTCAATTTCCTTTCATATTCCAATTTTGCGCTGTGACATAAATACATTTATATACCTACTGTCGAGAACCAGCTTACGCATCGCCAGTGAATGTTATACAGTGTGTAATGTGGCCACTTAAACCAGCCTTTGACAAGTCATTCATCACTGTTGTAATATGTTTATGGTTAGTTTGTTAAAATTTTCTTGGTTTGATAAAAAATAAATTTTAGCTACAGTTAATGTGTGGTTCAATAATTGTGTTATGAACATTCTTAATAATAAAATACTGCCATATCTTTTGTAATGTTCACATGTAAACGACCCTTTATAATAATTAAGAATATTTTTCATACCAGCACGGGTTGGATATCACTGCTTAGTTAATCAACAAATACAGTACATTTTGCCTTAACAAACAGTTAGATAATGTAATAAAATAGGTAAAAATTAAATGATATTGAGAGCTGTTGAGTGAATGTCGCATTTAATTGTCTAAAAGAGACATTAAGATCAAAATGGTCGCCAAAATTGTAAAATAAATAAAACTGTTTGCTAACGCATATTTTGCATATTTTTGGAATAATAAATTTTTCAAAAATAACGATGGAGCCAGATTTGGAAATTATAGGCGGAATACGAAATCAGTTGATTGCAGTAATAGTCAGTAAGTATTGATTTATTTTTTTTAATATTACAATCGGTTTGGAAATTAAACTAACCTCTGTGTTAACAATGTGTTTCTTTTTTGGGTGATACCGTGTGTGTTGGATTTGTTCCGACGTTTCGTCTACCATTGCAGGAGCCATCTTCAGGGTAAACTGCGTGTTTTACGATTATAACATAACTAAAAACAACAATATTTTGAGTTTGTCCAAATTTTTGTAGACAAGGACTGGATTCAACTCCCTGGGGAGCTGTTTATATTAACATTTTACAACAGAGATGAAGAAGGTTTCAGCTCTTTAACTTCACAAACATCAACAGATGAAAGAATTGAAGGAATATAGATGTTCAAATATAGGCAGAATGGTGAATGTTACACAGTGTGCAAAGTGGCCACTTAAACCAGCCATTGACAGGTCAATAAGCCCTGTGGATGCCTAGACTTCTATATTACCTTCTCTTAAATGTTCTTCATCTCTGTTGTAAAATGTTAATATAAACAGCTCCCCAGGGAGTTGAATCCAGTCCCTGTCTACAAAAATTTGGACAAACTCAAAATATTGTTGATAAATTACCTGGTCCATGAAGAAGTATAGAAATTGAAAAAATAATATTTTCAGGCGTTGCCTAGTATGTAGGTGAAATAATTCAATTAGATGAATCTCACCCGCATAAATAAAGGTTTTAGCTCTTTAACTTCACAAACATCAACATATGAAAGAATCGAAGGAATAAAGATGTTCAAATATAGGCAGAATGGTGAATGTTACACAGTGTGTAAAGTGGCCACTTAAACCAGCCATTGACAGGTCATAAGCCCTGTGGATGCCTAGACTTCCATATTACCTTCTATTAAATGTTCTTCATCTCTGTTGTAAAATGTTAATAACTAAAAACCTTGGAACGTGGAAACAACATATTCTCAAAAGTATTTTTCGCAATTTCTAGGTAATATTTTGATATTCAATCAAGGGTCGATAGTGGGATGGGTTTCACCAGCTTTGCCGATACTGACAGCAGAAGATTCTCCTTTGGGGAAGCCCTTAACAGAGATGGAGACATCGATGATTGCATCTTCTTTTTGCGTCGGAGCCATTTTCGGAACTCCATTTTATGGCTGGCTGGCTGACAAATTTGGAAGAAAACGGTCATTATTAAGTACCTCGGTTCTATTTCTGGTAAGTTTGTCTTAAGATAAGAACATAAATTTCACTTTTTTCTTTATATGCTAGAGGGTTTCAATCAAATAAAACGCCTTGAACGACCCCATCACCAAACTTTCATATTTAATAAGAGTAGTTAATCCATTTTTGTTCTTACTGCTCTGAGTTGAATGACAAAGTTAAATGGCGATGACAGAGAAATACTTTACAAAAACAAAACTGACGCATTAACTAACAAGACTTAAACAACGTCCTAATTGTATTGACTTAACGAACAAATATAAACTTAATTTCGCGTAATGAAAAAAACAAAAGTAATATTTTTATTTATTTATACTTTTACATTGTTTGTATTCTTTTTTTTATACAGAATAATGTTCTCTCTCTGGGGTGTTCCGTGCCGAGGGAAGCATTTTACAAAATGTAAAACATGCCTAAGATTAGCTATTCAACAAAGTTAACATAATAATAACAATTAAAAAAACGAAATTAATCCAATTAACTTAATTATCATTAACATAATAATCAATAAAAAACTAAAATAATCATAAAAAACATAACCAATTTATATAGACCAATAGAACAAATTTCATAAACAGTACACACATTTTACCTATTTGGCTTGATCCACTCATCGATCCGTGCGCAATCCACCTCCACTATCCATTTCTTAATAGCAATTTTATATTGTGAGAAATGACTAATTGCCCTTATGGATAATGGAAGTAGATTGTACGGCTTATTCTCTTTGACCAGTCATTGGCTGGTTTAAGTGACAAAGGCTTTGGTTTTAGTGACAAAGGCTGATAATTATCTGGTTTAAGAGCATGTTTAAACATCAACAGATGCAAGAATTAAAGAAACATAAGATGTTCACATATGGCCATAATGGTAAATATTACACAGTGTGTAAAATGGTCACTTAAACCAGCCAATGACAGGTCATAAGCCCTGTAGATGCCTAGACTTCTATTTTCCCTTCTCTAAAATGTTCTTCATATCTGTTGTAATATGTTTATATTAACAGGTCCCCGAAAAGTTGAACCCAGTCTTCTAGAAAAATTTGGACAATTTCAAAATATTGTTGATTTATCGCCCTGGTCCATTAAGAAGTATAGAAATTGAAAAAATAACATTTTCAGCTGTTGCTTAGCATGTAGGTGAAATAATTCAATTAAATGAATCTCACCCGCATAAATAAAGGTTACAGCTCTTTGACTTCACAAACATCAAGAGATGAAAGAATTGAAGGAATATAGATGTTCAAATATGGGCAGAATGGCGAATGTTACACAGTGTGTAAAGTGGGCATATAAACCAGCCAATGACAGGTCATAATTCAATTCAATTCATTTATTTTAAATATAACATATACATTACAAAAATATATTCAATACGTACATATTATAAAAAAGAAAAAAAAATACACGAAAAAGATTCATGTCAAAGTAGTAGAAGAATCCTGCTCCAGAAAACCCCTTCGGATACATGGAACAGATCAATATCCAGAGCGATGTTGTTCAGCATAGTCCTGTAGATGCCTAGACTTCTATATTCCCTTTTCTAAAATGTTCTTCATCTCTGTTGTAATATGTTCTTTAATTTTTGTTAGCCAACAATGTTTTCCTAAATTGTTGTTGATCCATTATCATGTCATCAGCTCAAACAATAGATGCCGCAATACTATCTTAACTTTGGTAAGAAGTGATAACAAAACACCGGTTGTTTCTAAAGAAACAGTCAAACGATTTCAGACCAGACACTTTTTTGCCTTATCAAATGTCAAAATGTTTACCCATTTTTTACACAGATTTGCTGGAGCCTCAAATTGTGCTGGCTCAGTCCGATGGCCATGATTGTAGCCAGATTCATGGTCGGCATCGGATCAGCGGGAGCTTTGGTCATAGTTCCTCTTTACTCGTCAGAAATCGCAAGTGTTGAGGCCAGAGGAGTTTTGGGAGTGTGTCTGACTTTCTCATTCAACATAGGGGTTGTGTTTATGTACGTCATTGGAGCTTATCTCGGTTACTTTGTTAATCTCGTAATACTGATAACCTTCCCTGTGATTTTCCTAATCTTCATGTCACAAATGCCCGACACTCCATCGGATCTCGTTAAGCGTAAAAATTACAAGGTAAAGAGAAACTCATGCTTTTTAAATTGTTATTCAAATTTGATACATCCTTAACACAATTATTTTAAAGACAAATTAGAAATAAATTTAATGACATTTTGTATTAAAATTTTTAATAATTATTATAATTTTAAGACGAAAGCATATTTTAGGAGGCTGCAAAAGCTTTAGCCTGGCTAAGAAGAGCTCCAGCTGATAGCACATTAGTTAAAAATGAATTGGAACAATTAATTCACGAATCTAAATCATCAGCGGGAAAAGACGATTCAAATACCGGTGAGAATATTTTATCCAATATGGGAAATGTGAAGTCAATTTATTGGTCACATTTAATTTGTTTTCAATATTGTTTTTAGATGGTGCTTATGATAAAAGTAAGGAAAATGTATCATCGTGGAAATTTCTTCGTGAGTATGAACATATTTTATCAAACTAATAATCAATTGTAAGCCTAAATTTTCAATTGATTGGTAACAGTAATTCGAATTGAGTTAAATGAAAAGGTGGCTAAGGCATTTTGAATTATTTTTCATCTTCAGTTTTGTACACTCCAAGAGAGTCTTTTATAGAACTATGGGGAAAAAAAATGTAAATATATCAATTCCATGTAAGCGGCTAGCTGAAAATTGTAAAAAAATATAAAATGTTATTATTTTACTTTATTTATTTCGAATACAAACAGATGTACAGGTTAAATTAATATAAATAAAAACTATAAAAAAGGTAAACATAGTAGGGCCATCAAATTATAGGTATTCACTGAATTTTACCGCAATAAAGCAACAACGGTTGAAAGTGTAAACTATTAAAAGCATGAATAAACTATATAATAAAATAAAAGAAATATGGACAAAACAAGGAGATAGTGAAAAGGAAAATAAGGAAATTGATAAGGAGTGGTGAAGGATGATTGAAGGAAAGTAAGAGTGGAAAATTGCATTTGATTCCATGATTAAGAGGAAGAAAAGAGACTAAACGTCTATTCTCTGTTATTCAGAATTAAGCCTTTTGGTTCTTTTCTGTACCTATTATATGGAGTGTTAAATACATCAAGACTATTAAAATTCATGTTAAATGATTTACATATACGAGGGATCGTAGAATGTTTCCGATGATTACTTTTATTATTACGAATATAGAAAATATTAGAGAGTCTAGTTGGTCTGGAGGGGACACGGTAAGCAAGTAGATGAATTAGTTCTGGAGAATCAAATTACTACTGCTACTATCATCGTACCATTTCCCCCTAGGGATAGGCTGAGGTGATAGATCACCACACACGTCTATACCGACTACATTCCTAGCTTCTTCTACATTCATACATTCCCTCGGGTTGCGTCTGTTTTTGACATAACCAGACATAAAATTTTGGTTTATCTAACCACGCTACTTCTTTCTTAATCTATCTCCGTTACCGTTCATTTTCGCCATGTATATTTATTTTATCATTCTGTCGTCATCCATTCACTACATGACTAAAACTTCAGTGACCATTGAAAAAAGTTGAGGAATCTTATCGATTATACCGATTAGACCCCGACATTGAGATAAAATGCAGAATAGAAGCAGCCCGAACAGGATTTAACAAAATGAAACATCTTCTTTGTGACGATAATATAAACCTTAAGCTGATACAACGAATGGTCTAATGTTATATATGGTCTGTCTTACTGTACGGTGTAGAGACGTGGACTCTAAAAGTTAATATTATAAACCACCTTGAAGCATTTGAAATGTGAATTCACCGTAGAATGTTAAGAATATCTTGGACCGATATGAAAACCAACAATGAAGTATTACGTAGAGCCAATACTAATAGAGAACTATTCACCACTGTTAAGCTCCGTAAGATTTCATATTTTGGCCATATGCTGAGAGGTGATAAATATGCCATACTTCAGCTTGTCACGAAGGGAAAGGTCGTGGGACGTAGAGGGGTCGGAAGAAAACAGCTTTCCTGGCTTCGAAACATCCGAGCGTGGTCCAGGATTAGAACTGTGGAGGAGCTGTTTTGCACTGCTCAGGATAGGAAAGCTTTCTCCCAAGTGATCGTCAACGTCGGAGGGACCCGACATGACACGTGAAAAAGAAAAAGATTGATTATACCTGTCTCGGATTTGCACTCTCGTTTGATTTTCGACTAATTATTTCAAATCGGGTGTGAAAATGGTAAACAAAATAAAATCAGGCTATATATTTGTTTTTATTATCTTAAAATCTCAGTTTATTAATTATATTTCCAGTCAATTCGCCGCCATCTCTGAAGGCTCTATCTCTAACTTCAACTCTCCTGACGATCCAATGTTTCATCGGTATGTTCGCCGTGTTGTCTTACGCAAATACAATCTTCAAAGAGGCAGGAAGTACGCTTTCCCCGAACGTGTCCAGTATCATCATTGGTGTTCTTCAGCTGGTTGGATCCTGCGTTGCGTCTTCACTCATAGAAAGACTCGGCAGAAAGGTATAATAGTTTTGTTGTGATAAGTAATTAACATGTTATTTATAATATCATTTTTAGTTTTAAGTCAGAATAAATGCAGATATTTTAGTGGTTGGGATTTTGGCATATTTTGTGTGTATAATTTCAATACCTTTAAATGACGACCGTGACACATTTTCTAAACATAATTCAAAATTCTCTAATAATAAGTATAACTTTACAAGATTAACTAAACTCACCCATGCCTGTAACAAATCATGTTTTTAAACATGACTATTTTTAATAATTCAATGTTTTACACTGTTTCCAAATATTTGCCTGTAGTTCGAAGGATCAACCGATTATCATTGTCTTTACGATGGTAAATAAATGCATATTTCTCGAATGTTTTCCTTTATCTGCCCACTAAATACAAATACTCCATTTGTTTGCCCTACTTTGTTCATTTTATGAAAGAACTAATGAAAATTAGACCTCGGATTAAACAACGCCGTGGGGGACATTTGAACAACATTATCTTTAAAACATCAAATATTATTTAGCATGATATAAAAATATCCGTTTTAAGTAAAATATATTTTTTTTTTACATTGTAAATTCAATTACTCTTATTAAATGACCCTTTACTTATCAACTCTGTCGTGTCAATCAATGTTTCCGCGTGCACAATAAAATTTTATAGAAATTAACAGAATGCTTTTTTTTACCTGTAAGGTATATATGTAATATATTATGTTATGATTAAAAAAAAAAACTATCAAGCAACATTACGCGGCGACATCACGAATGCGCGCGGCGAAAGTAGGACAGAATGGGGGGATTATTGAACACAGTCCAATGTATTCAAATATGATTCTACGCTCCTTCTGGACTATTCTTAATTATAAGTAATTAGTATTTGGTGTAATCTTTCCTTTTGATTTCATCTTTATTTTCCAGATTCTTCTCATTGCTTCCTGCTCCACTGTCGTTTTCAGCATGGCTAGTTTAGGTACCTTTTTCTACGTCCGAGATTCCGGTTATGACGTCAGCTCCATCGGTTGGCTTCCGGTTGTGGCATTATCAACAGCTCTCTGTACATATTCTATGGGTATTGGACCAGTGCCGTTCATCCTTCCATCTGAAGTCTTCGTGGTTCAGGTATATCAAACATCATTTAAAATACTTCAAATTACTAAACAAATTCCAGATTTAGTTTGAATTAAGGTAGAAATATCTGCTAACGCAAGAACAAACCAGGTACAAAGACTTTTGTTTAATTTCTGACACCATTGTTGTTGCTTCTTCTCCTTCTTCTTCTTCTGAAGCCTTATTCTCTCCACTGCTGGATAAAGGCCTCTTCCAAACATAACCATTCCTTCCTATCACCCGCTTTCATCATCCACGTTTTACCGGCAATAGAGGCAATGTCGTCGACCCATCTTTTCTGTGGCCTTCCAACACTTCTTTTTTTTGCTCACGGTCTCCACTTTATTATTCTGGGTGTCCACCTGCCATCATTTTGCCTCGCCAAGTGTCCTGCCCACTGCCATTTCAATTTCGCTGCACGATCCGTGATATCCACGACTCCGGTTTGGCGTCTTATTTCTTCATTTCTTATTTTGTCTCTTAGACATACACCGAGCATCTGTCTTTCCATGGATCGTTGCGTGCATTTTAATTTCTGGATACTTTTTTGTGTTATAGACATGGTTTCTAGTCCGTATGTTGTCACCGGCAATATGCACGATTTATATACTTGTCTTTTCAATGTTGTTGCTACGATGTAAATTTAAATCAAAAAACGCTTATTGCGGCATTGTGTGCCAATCTTTATAGCATTAGTTGTAGATAGAGGTCTAACAAAATTTTTAATAGAAAAAATTAAAATTTCAAACATTTTTTTTGTGTTCAACAAACTTTTTACTCTGTTTGGTATTTATTTTAGGTCCGAGGTTTGTGCACAAGTATCGGACTTACATGCATGTGGATCTCCACCTTCATCATCGCCCAGTTCTATCCCCTGTTTGTTGCGACTTTTGGCAGCCACGTGGTATTCTGGTTCTTTGCTTTAGACGGCTGCCTCGCCATACTAATAGCAGTTCTCTTCGTCCCAGAAACCAAAGGACGAACCATAGAAGAAACTGTGGCTTACTTTGGAGGAAAGAAATTCGATAAACCTGGTATAAAGAAAGAAGAAGAATTCGGAGAACTGTTGCAGAATGTGAAATTGAGAATAAACGGTGTTGACGAACATGGGGACTCTGATAAACACTGATGATGCTGTGATAATTTACTGGGTTGTTGTACCGTGTTTCGATTTCATTTGTACCATCTTCAGTAATTCAGACTGACGTGGAAGATGTAATGCTGTCTAAGATATCTGAAAAAGTGCAACGGATTTACGGCAACCAAGCATATACTAAATCTTCAAATTGCTTATGAAAATATTATCAATACCTAGTTTTAAAATTATTTCATGTTCAAAAAAGCACACGGCTTTAGAAATTACAATGAATCAGCTAATGAACTTTACAAAATTTTACAAAATAGTGTACTTTAATGTAAAAGAGTATGTGTGTGCGCTACAGAAACAAGATCAGTAATTAAGTGTGTGTTAATACTTTGCGAATGTTTGCGTGTCATGATTTGTAAAAACGTTAATTACAGGATACCATGGAAAATTCCCTAGAAATATACAAATTTTCGTACACAAAATTCGATCGCACTTTATTTTGTTCAAAAAATAAAAAAAATCAAAATTTCTTTAGCTTGTTGAAATAATAAGAGTAGAGTGCCTTTTCGCCTATTAAGAGTTCCATTTAAAACTATTTTATCGCGAACAAATTAATCATAATTCTCTAAGACTTTATAGATCGAGTAACAAATTCTGTTCAGACAATTTTTTTTAAACTGCCATAGGATAAGTACTTAGCCTTACAGGGCACTGCAAATTGAACTAACTCCTTGCTAGAATGAACCTTTGAAAACTTTTAGATGTAGGTTCTGCAGTGCAGATTAGGAAACACTTATACTCATTATATGTGAATGTGATGCTTTACATCATAAAAGGAGCCTCATCCTCGAGGGACCACCGGTTAAACCTGAGGATATTAAAGAGCTCGCCCCCTACCTAATAGAGAAGAAGATTTAGCAAAATGTAAGACCTGGGCTTGGATAGCTACAGGGGTCCGTCACAATAGATCTTCACAGGTTGCAGTGACGTCAGGAACTTGAATAGTACTGACCTCCTACACAAAGAAAAGGATTAAGGATAAGTACCTTAGTATATTACACAATTAAGGGTTTTCCAATATGTAACCAATATTTGTGTTTTTTTTTAAAGTTATTATGTTAATAAAATTAATAAAGTAGAAAATTTGTGATAACTCTATCGTTTTTCTATTTGAATCGCCACCCAGGGGTTTTGAAAAACAATGTTGTGTCATCTCGATTCAAACAAGATAGATTGATTAAAGTTTTTGAAAACTTAATATTTGGCCTAGCATTTGGTTGGTTTTAAATAATATGACTAACTCCCCAATAATTTTATTGTATTCTCTTACATATCTACAAACAGTGTCGTTAAATAACGAATTTAAAAGTTAAAAAAGCAATTGCATCCCATGCAAACTAGCAAAAGATTGAAGGATTGGACGTGTTAATAATTTTGTACATTATTTTGCATGTATTTCAAGTTATACAAAAAAAGACAATGAGAGTAATTTTAAATTGAGGTTTATACACAAAAAAGTTTTAATGCTAGAGAAATTTCGATAATAAAGCTGCTTTTTTTTATTTGTTTGAAAAAAGAACTGCTTCTACAATAATATTATAATTTTGACAAGTACGAAACGAGAAGTGTAGGTGATTACAGGTTTCTAAGCTGAGACTGACTGAAACTAAAAAAAAACAAACTATAAAGGTTTGAAAATGTTTAAGAGTTGCCAGAAAGTCGCAGGGAAGCCGGAAGGGTCTGCACTTTTTGATCAAAACGCTTTGTGCGCATTGGGAATAAATAATATTATCATCATCATTCCCTTTCCGCAACTAATGGCGCATAGGGCACGGCGTCGGTTCACCGATTGCAGCGTATCTTGATCATTTTTGTTGCATAAAGGTAAAATGATCAGTCTTAAGCTAGGGTTTCCTAGGACAGCGGTGCCCGTAGTTTAACGGCCGTAGTGAACGGTGATGCAGTGGACAGCCGTCGTAACGGTGACTAGAGTGTGGTTTCCTAGGAAAACGGTATTATCAACACCATTTAACACCGTTTACCTCGGAAACCACTCTCTAGTCGACGTTACGACGGCTGTCCACTGCATCACCGTTCACTACGGCCGTTAAAATACGGGCACCGCTGTCCTAGGAAACCCTAGCTTTACGCCAGGAACTATAAAATATTTTAGCGAAAAGCACCCTTAAAAATAAATACAGGTAAACGTCGTTTTGCGCCGATTTACAATTACGCCGGTAAGTGCCGGCGTGGGATACTCCGATTCGGCCGACAACAGACGACAGTAGGCGCCGCGATCCTAATAGCAAACACACTTTTACACGTTGTTTTATTCTATTACCGTGTGCGCGAGCAGCCTGTTTTGTGTGTGAAACTGTTTCCGAGTATGTTTTTGTTTTGTTTTTAAGAAAAATTAAAAGGTTTGATTATATTTTTTGTTTTATTATTAGTAAATTTAAAAAATATTCAAATATTTGTAGTTTGTGCTATGATTTAGCAAGAAAGAAAGCAACAATAACAGCAAACGAAATTGGATGCTTTTTAAAAAAAGTGGAGAATTTAATTTAGTACCGATGAACTGGTGAGTTAGTAATTATTATGAAAAAATTTTTTTTTTATATCAGGGGATTATTATTTATTTTGTTTACGAATTTTAACTGTATTTATTAAATACTTTTATAATTTATTTTAAAAATATAAAAGATAAGTATTTTATAAACATGTTAGATTGTAATGATGTAATAACTTATATTTCCATATAAATTATTAATTTAAAAAATACTTGGTACACTTCCACTTATTTATTTTCACCAATTAGCGCTTTCACCAATTATATTATAATACGATTATTAAAAAAACAAAAACATAACATGAACTATATATTTGTAGAGCGGTTGATTCAATATTGGTTTGGGCGAACGAGACAAACCATTTTACTTCTGCCCAGCTCCACTATCCTTTTCTTTATAGTCTTTTTGAACATTTTCTCATTGCTAATTATTTTAATGGATAGTGGAATTAAGTTAAAGATTTCAATTTCATAATACTCAAAATCCCTTATTCAATTTATTTTCTATTGTTTTCTTAGTTAATTTATATAAGTCTACATTTACAAACTAAATAAATAAACATATTACGCTCATTTCAAACACACACTCACCCTGTCCATAAATCTACCCTTACACCCATATACAATCACACACATATTCACATACCTACCAAAACCACACTCCATTTTTTTACACACGCATCCTCAAACAAAAAAAAACTCGCGCACATGCACTTCTATGAATTAATATCTAACTGAACTGGATTTTTATAATTGTATTTATGTGGAAAACTGATTTGGCTTTATTTTATGTTTTTTTTTATAATTTTGTGTGTATTTTTTTGTATTGCTGTTGTTTTTCTGAATAAACAAAATTAAAATTAAATTATAAGGTTCAAAAAATATTATAAGTATCTGAAAGAGAAAGAAACTCTACAACGTTTAAGCACTGATGCGTTTATCTTGGCATATTGTAGCGTAACAAATATAACATATTATGTAAATTCTATTCTTTTCGTTACTGCGTCATAAATGTACAGTAGCTATATTTTTATTTAATTTACCACTGATAGACTGTGCAAACATTGTAAATATCACGCTGAACAAAGTTGCCTTGAGAAGAAAAACTTTCATACGTTATTAATTATCAGTTATTAATTTATTCGCTGGTTTTTTTTATTTCTAAATTGTTGATGTACCTCTTTATCAGAATTATATTTATATTATTTTATACCTATTCTCCGAAATGAAAGAACAAACGAGTAAAGCTTAGGCAACAACAAAAGAGGAAAAAGGAAAGGAGGAAAGATTAAGGAAGAGAAAAGAAATGTTTCTTCAGACGTGATTTAAACAGAGATACTGTAGTAACATTTTTAATGGTGGATAGGAGATGATTCTACAGTCGAGCCGTATGGACACTATATGAGTTAGAGAAGAAAGATGAATTGTGGATGGGTATTAAGAGAGTGCTTTGGGAGTTAGAATGAAAAGGTAAACCATGAATTGTTAAGCGTTGAAATTTTTCACGCGGGTATATGGGAGCGTTAGGACTATGAAGTACATTGAACAGAAGTGAGAGGGAGTGATAGTCTCCCCGCTGTCTAATTTTGAGCCATTTCAGTTGCCTGCGATAATCAGAAATGTGATTACTATTATGCTCAATGATTATTTTTTTAAATTTATTGATAATTTTAAGTTATTAGAATTTCATTCGTTCATGCACTTTGTAGCTGCAAGACGATTAGTAATCTAGCTTCAATAGGCAAATGTTATCAACTATCAAATATCTTTATTTAGTAAATGGGGTCTAGACTTCCAACCGTCTATGCGCTCAGTAGCTGCAAGACTTGTTGTAATCTAACTTTTAATAAATTTGTTTTTTATTTAGTTTTTTTTAAATATCACTTAAACTCTAAACTTCATTAGGTTGTGGTCCTGTGGCTAGTGTCTCGGACTTACGGACCAAAGGTTCGTGGTTCGAATCCTACTCTACCCCAACTTGATTCCCATTTTCTAATAGTAAGTTATTTACAACTCGTCAAAAATGATCTTCAAAATTAAATATTTGGGTAAATCATAAGAACGAAAATATTTCTTTAAAAAAAAAAATAATAATAAATAAATAAAAGTATATAAATAGGGGCTAGATTTCTAGTCCACGCGTTCTGTAGCTGCAAGGCGTGCTATAATCTAGCTCCTATATATCATAATTGAAGACGAGGAACTAGAATCTCAACAGTCAATGCGCTCTGTAGCTGCAAGATGTGCTGGGATATTTATTTATTGTACACCGCCCTTGAGGTGATTTTCACATTATTGGCGCTTTATAAATTATCTAAATATATATAACATTTGGATGCGTGAGGAATATCGTATGGCACAATAAACGCGCGCTGATTAAGAGCAAGGTTCGGATATACGAAACGCGTGTCAAAAGAATCATAACGTAAGCAGTAGAGACAAGGACACAAGCGGTAAAAATATAAAATCTCAGTACGTCATAGATAAAAGTATTAAGAGCAATCGCAGGGAAAACCTTACAGTACAGAATCCAGAGACTATAAATTATATTAAATTTTAATCCCCGAGTATGGTACAGCCGAACAAAGAGCAGTATCTAGAGAGATCACATCAATAAAATTGACAACTCTAGAATCTCCTATGCCATGGCCTTTGAAATTCTAGCTTGTCGTTGTTTGCCTCGAAGACCACCAAAAAGATGGAAGGACAGCTAGAACTCAATGTATTAAAGATTATTTTAAACTAAAAAACAAAAAGCAAAAAATAATAACAAATTTCAACAGGGATGGAGAATACCTTCAAGAAGATACTACCTTATTTTGAGTTTTTCCAAATGTTTTTGGACTAAGACTGGATGGATTTCATCCCTTAGGGAGTCATTTAAATTAATTCATTACAACAGGGATAGAGAAATTCAAACCTTAAACCAGCCAATGACAGGTCATAAGCCCTGTAAATACCTAGACTTCTATAATCTCTTATTTAAAGTATTCTCCGTCCCTGTTGTTATTTGTTAATCTAAATGATTCCCGAGGCGGTGAAATCCAGTCTTTTGTCTACAAACATTTAGACAAACTCAAATATTGTGATTTAAAAGAAGCCTGTAAGTTTTCACAAACTCAAAAATTTGGTAAAGTAACTCTCTTTTACTGGACATGGAAAATGAAAAGGTGATACACAACGGATAAAGACGAATAGAAAAAATAACTTGTTTACGGTTATATATTTGTTTATTTAAATAATAGATGCAATAGATGTTATTTCGTCAAGTTTAAAAAAGATCTGACATCAATTCCCCCTTACATGATGGCGTGGTTAGGATTCTCAGAGTGATAGCACTTCACCATCAACCAGGCAGATTCGTTGGGATTCTCCCCCTGTTGGTTCATGCAGGCGTCAATGGCTCTCTCGATCTCCGCCTTGTCGTCGTCGTCGTGTAACTTGGACATGGCGACGTCCTTGCGGAACTGGCCATCCTCGGTGATCAGGTCGCTCTTGGAGAGCATGCAGAAGACGTAGTGTTGGAGTTTGGGATCGTCGTCGGAGAAGTCCCCTTGGCGCAGTTTTTTCACCTTTTCCTCTTCGGCTTCCGTCTCCCCCAAGCACTCCTGGTGGTGCTTCCTGAGCGTCTTCTTGTCCTCTTCAGTAAGACTGGCCTGGGATTAAAAATACGCATTTTAAATAAATGCATATTTCAATTTGTTGCAACAGAGGGGAAAAACATTTTTAAAAAGATAATATTGAATTCTAGGCATTTACAGGGCGTTATGACCTGTCATTGGCTGGTTTAAATGGCCACTTTACGTACTGTGTAATATTCACCATTCTGCCTATGTTTCAACATCCACATTTCCCTAACTCTTCCATCTGTTAACTTTTGTGAAATAAAAAAGAAACACCTAGACTTCCATATTCCCTTCTCAAAAACGTTTTCCCTCTCTGTTGCAACAAATTTGGAAGTATTTGTTTATTTTTTAAAATAAATAACTCTCCCTTTGAAATAAATATAAAACTTGAACATCATACGCAAAATAAAAAAATATACTACAATAAAAATAAGAACAAATCCTTTTACTGGACTATTATTCTTCCAGGTGTAAATGATCACTTAAACATCCTTATTTTAACAAATAATTATTACAATCTAGGAAGCAATTACAAACGCTACCTTAGTCGGTACTTATCGCGACGTATACTTAACCTCTCCACTATCCCTTTCTGCCTCGGTAAGCTCTACCGATTTATCATCTCTGAAGTCACATGATCGAATTCAACTTATAAATGACACCAAAACTTTACTCAGCGTTCCTTACTTATTTTAAATATTTATCATTCTTATTTTAAATAGGATTCTGTGATAAAAGTAGATAAGCAGCTAGTACTTCAAAA
This sequence comes from Micrasema longulum, assembly GCF_059751315.1. Lineage (NCBI taxonomy): Eukaryota > Metazoa > Arthropoda > Insecta > Trichoptera > Brachycentridae > Micrasema > Micrasema longulum. Next base: position 282,359 of record NW_028278256.1, read on the forward strand.
GTAGTGGCTCATCTCATAACAAATCTCAATCATAACAAAAAGTTTTAACTTGAACATGATTCTTATACGAGATTAATTTGACAGTTCCTAAGACGGTATAGTTAACTTTCTGAATATTTCTATCTACCTGCGTATAATAAAGCTGGCTCTATCGAAATCTCGATACGTGTTCTCTGAAAAATAGGATGAAATACGGAAAAAATATAGCAATTAAATTTATTTATTAACTCTTAAAAGAAAACATACTGTTTAATAATTCGTTTTCCATATGCTATAGCAAATAAATTAAAAATCACAAAAACGCCGCTCATGTTACGCGCGTGCGCCCCCTATCATTGTCATTAACCAACTGAAGGCTAAATCTATTTTAGACGACATCCGCCGCAGAACAGCGTCTCTGTCTTTCCTGTTATGACTTATATCTTCGTGCTCTCTCTTGTATAAGGTATATGTATAGATGTGTTGCTGAATTAGCGGACATTCATTCTTCGCGTAGCAAGGATAAATATTTTTTGAATAAACATTTAGCATAGTTATACAAATTTTACTTTCCAAGTCGGGTGCGAAAATGTCCATATGAAGATTACAAAAAATACGAATTCATCACTCAAAAAAATAAGAGAGATATATCAAGTCTTGTGTCCTATGTCAACTTGTGTGACATCACAGCCACACAAGAGTTAATGTGCCAATTACGGCTAGATGCCGCTATCTGTTAATAGGCCAGCATCTAGCCACATTGTTTTTGTATCTATCCTTTCGATTTCAAAACTGACAGCTTTGTTTAATTCTATTTCAAAATCTACTTATTTCTATTTCGTATTTCTAATAGCCTTTTGAGAAAAAAAAGTGTCCATCTCAGAAGGTTAACAAATTTGAATAAATCGTATTTAAAGAAAAAATTGCTGATGAGAATTATTTTTTTGAGACATTTAATGCGTTGATATGTGTACCGTGGGGTAATAGAGCCATCGGCATAGGAACAAACCGATGTGCCTACCTCAAAACTCAAAGATAAAGGGTCGGTAGCGTATCTTCGTGATCACTCGGGAGAATAAATCTTCAACTATGACTTAGTAATGAAAGTATGTAAAAAGTGACAGAGCGCGTAGATTTATGTACAGTGGCGTACGCGTCCCCTTGTTTCATATTTATGTACCTACCCTTGAAGGTAGAGGGTCGGTAGTGTATGTTTGTAATCGCTCATGAGAATTTATCTTCAACTATACCGTCATGGTGAAGATATGACGTCCTTAACTTTCCATGTTAATCGCAGCCCTGGGTAACCAGTAATATATTGTATAAAAGTAATTTTATCCAATATATTTAGACTTAATATTGATATAGATCGTAAACAAAAAACACATGTGTGTGACGGATAAACTAATCCGTCACAAAAACTTTTTCGAAATGGCGGTTCGTAGCGACGTGAAACTAAAACACGTAATTCATGGAGCAAATTTTTAGGTCAACGGTGTTATTTTTAATTTAAACTTTTCCTATTCTTCATCGCTATAAAATCAAACTATTTAACGTAAATTATTTTTATATTAGTTGCGTACAATGCGCTGTTTTTAATTTTAGTTCTGGCAGATAGTAAAAAAATATCTCACGAAAACAGAAGCCAAAACAAGCATCATCACAATAACTGAACAAAATTTGTTCATCTTGCTGTTTTGAATATACGTGTTTACTTGGGAAAACTTCAATTGACAATGGTACATTTCTTAGAAATTCAGCCCTTTTTATACTTTGATGGAAAGCTGAAAAACCCCTAAGGAAATTAAGTATTTTAAAGGTACCGTGTTTGAAGATGATAAGTTAATGACCTTTATACATAAAAAATGTCGCTTATTGAAGTACCTCTGTGTGTTAACACTGTTAACAAAGGTATTTTACAGTTTAAAATATTGCAGAGTGGTATTAGCAATATAGTATATTTAGGAAGTTGGATTTGTATTTTTTTTAAATAAAAATAATAATAATCAAAGTTTATTAACAAAAATAACAATAAATTTATCTACTACATAAACACTTAGGGAATAGATTTCTCTGGATCATGTCTAGTCAGCCTAACTAGGTACAGCCTGTTTTAAGGCAGACATTTTTATGCAAAAATAAACATTAACATTACTACTAACTTGTTAATATACTCTACAGTTATACAATATTAATTTATTAGGAATTTATTTTTAGTAAATTTTCCGATTTTTCTCAAAATATTTTTATGTTTTCAGAATAAAAGTCCCTGAAAAAGCATACATGATTAAATCAGTTTTACAGCACGAACCTATCTTATATATATTTTATTTTATTTTTATTTTATTAGGGAAATCAACAGTTCTACATACATATTTTTAGTAAACAAACAGATATAGTGTATAAACTCAGAACCAATAACAGATTTCCACATAGTATACAAAGTTAGTAAAGAATATATATATTACATATCAAATAAATACATACAATTTATACATATAAAAATGTTATTTTCAAGTTCTCAATAATCAAAGATTTTTTAAATATTAATTTTAGGAACATTAAGTTACTGTAAATTGGGCGGGATAAGGACAAAAATGCTTGAAGAGAGGATAAGGAGGGGGGGGGGGAGATGTACATATTTATTATTATAATGTCTACTAAGTTACATAATACATTTTTAGTTTAAATTTTAAATCTGACAGAGTGATGTTTGTATAATCTATATTTTTAAATTTTGTATTGTACATTGAAAAAGTCCTACGAAAAAAAGCATTTTTAACATACGATGTCTTACTTGTTGGTACATGAAACAGGTGGTACCGTCTACAAATCCTGGCTGGCACATGTATTGTTATTAAACCAAGCAGCTCTGTACAGTCAACCATTCCTGTCACAATTTTGTAAAGCAGTAGTTGGTCCGCACACACTCTGCGGTATTGTAGAGAAATGATTCCATGGAAGGTGGAGGCAGTGAGAGTAGATACATAAGAAATACCGGTTTTGTATTTAAGGTACTTTATAAATTTGTTTTGAATATTTTCTATTCTACTTATATATATGGCATACTGGGGATTCCATATCTGAGAGGCGTATTCCAAATGGCTTCTGACAAATGTATAATATAATGAAATAAGGGCCTTTGGATTATCAAAGTGTTTACTCATTCGAATTATGAAACCTAACATGCTCAATGATTTGGAGGTAATTTTACTGATATGCGATTCAAAAAGTAGTTTTGAGTCTAAAACAATCCCAAGATCTTTAATTTCGTGCTTTCTCATTAGTACATTATTGTTTAGTTTGTAATCAAAATTAAGAGTTTTTCTTTTCCTTGTGAATCTAATACAGACACATTTATTTATATTCAAAAACAGTTTATTTTCAATACAATAGTCAGTTAGACGATTAAGATCGTCTTGAATCATTAGGCAATCTTCTTGAGATTTAACTTTAGCGTATATTTTCATATCATCGGCATAAAGAAGAAATTTTGAATAACGAAAGCAAACATCAATGTCATTTATATATATAAGAAATAATAGGGGACCGAGTAGACTTCCCTGGGGAACACCAGAGGAGATTTCTGCCCAGTCAGATTTATACCCACCAATTACTACCGATTGACATCGATTACTAATATATGATATCAGCCAGCGCAGAAGATCACCATGTATACCTATAGCCAAAAGTTTGCGTGTTAAGACTGAATGGTCAACTTTGTCAAAGGCTTTGCTGTAGTCAGTATATATAGCATCAGTTTGGAAACCACTTTCCATTGTGTTTAAAATATCATTTGTAAATAAAGTAAGGTTTGTAACGGTCGAGCGTCCGGAGAAAAAGCCATGTTGTTGAGGACAGATATAGGATTTTACTGCATGGAATAATTTTTCATAAATAATTTTTTCAAATAATTTAGCGAATGTTGATAGTATTGAAATTGGCCTATAGTTGTTTGCGTCATTTTTTGATCCAGATTTAAATATGGGTGTGATGTTTGCTTTCTTCCATTGAGATGGAAAAACACATTCCTGGAGAGACTTTTTAAATAATATAAAAAGTGGGAGAGATAAATTTTGGTAGCACGCTTTAATAAAAATAGGAGGGATCCCGTCTGGTCCACTACCTTTATTTATGTCAAGTTCCTTAATGAATTTTTTTACGATTGCTTGGGTTATATCCGCATATTGGATATCAGCTGATCCATAATTAGAGTTATTTTGATTGAACAGAATAGGTATTGTTTTTGGAGTAAAAACGGATTTAAAGTAGTCGGAAAATAAATTGCATGTGTCTATTCCATTATTTGCAGTTTGGTTTAGGTAGATAATTTTATTAGGAATAACATGAGAGGTATTTTTAGATTTTACATATGACCATATATATATATATATAAAAGGCAATGTTCAACCATTTGAACAACCATTTGTCTTCAATGAAATGAATAACTACTGGACCGACTTACGTGCGGTTTTCCGATAAATGTACATATTTGCCACGAGAAGGTTTATGGCTCATAAAAGCTTCAATTTATTAAGTACAAGAAAAGTTACGAGTGTAAATGTTTTTTTATTCATTACAAGGGATGCATTAGCCGAGATTGCGGATACAAAAAAAATGGATGTAAGTTATTTTTTTGTTTATAAAAAAACTGGTATTTGAATGTTTACGAACAACATTCATTTTTTTATGGATCACAATCAGATTATTTTAAATTCTTTATAATTTATATCTATTTATTCATTTTTACTAGATTTTTAATAAAACTAAAACGATATTAACTGATATTCGATAATTTTTTAAAAATCACATTCCTAACTAAAGTTCACCCCTGAGCAGAGTTTGACATTGGCAAAAAGAATTATTTATTTGAAAATTAATCATGTAAAGTTTTGGAATTCAACCATAAACAAGTACTTATCGTCACTTACTTAACATCCCTGTTGTAATTTATTAATCTAAATGACTCCCTAGGGGATGAAATCCATCCAGTCTTTGTCCGAAAACATTTGGATAAACTCAAAATATTGTAATAATACCAGCTGGTCCAAGAAGAAATTTAAAATTGGAAAATTGTTTTTGTGTTGCCTAATACGTGAAATAGTTCGATCAGTTAAATCTTTTCACAACAATAAAGGTTTCAGCTTTTTAACTTCACTAAAATCAACAGATGGAAGAAATGAAGAAACAAAACAGAAAAGACAGGCGCCGTGGCGCAGTTGGTTAGACGGCCAACCGTGAAACTGGCGTCGCGGGTTCGATTCCCGCCAGTTGCATGAAAAAAAAAAAAACAAAGAAAGATTTTTTCTCAATTGGTCTGGGTGTTGTGGTGTATTTTTCATTACCTCCTTCCATATCCCCTCTATCCCACCTGCTGACAAGCCTCACAATAGAGGCTTAGCGGGTTATTCTTTTTTTTTATATTTAAAAAATGGATATTCAAACATAGGCAAAATGGTGAATTTTAAACGGTGTTTAAAGTGGTCATTTATACGACAGATCATAAGTCCTGTAAATGCGTAGACTTCCATATTCCCTTCTCTGAAATGTTCCCCATCACTGTTATAAATTGAAAATGTCCATGTTTAGTTTAACGTATTTATATTCAGAAGATTCTGAATACTATCTCTGTTCTGTGTCACAAAAACTCTTAATCCGGTTCTTACTAAAAGTATGTTCGTACAATAATTATAAATAACCAATCGACTCGTAAACTATCGCACAAGATACAATTAATATGCCTTTGTCTATTAATTAGTCACCAAAGAATGTCTAAATAACGGAAACGTGCAATTATCTAATTAGTTATATCGTCGTGGTGGTTACAGGTAAGATTTTTTATAAAGGGAATTTAGAGACATTGTTTATTTCGTGCAAGGCTTGAATTTATTGAAAAAAGTAAGTTCCGTCTGACTTCTTTTACTATTGTGTGAGAACCTGGCGGGATAATCGGCTGTGGCGTGGCTGTGGCCAAGAAACCTCTCCACGTTTGCTTGAAGAAGAGGAAACCACAGAAAACTCATTGAGGAGAAGCCCGATTGTTGACAGACATCGACAGACCCTCCATTGAAATATTCATTCCTCGGATGGAGACCGATCAGACAAAAGTAATCTGTCTTTATTAGAAGTTTAGTCAGTTTTTTTCTTTGTTTTAATTGTTAACTGTAATCCTGTGGTCTTGTCCCGTTCTCCCTCTCTATGATTACCGAATGGAGCTTCTCGCTACTATTTATGGCCCTGTTATAGGTCCTGTTGGATATACAGATCTGGTGGCTTCCAAAAAGAATTTTAAGGCTTTAAAAAAGTTTTGTAATCATTTCGGCGAATTGATCATGTCCAATCAATTTAATCCCAGTCAGTGAAGAATTCACTTCCCTCTTTTCGCAATCCAATGAGGTACATATTATGTGCTTCTAGATAGCTTACTTTCAGCACAAAGATGCTAAGGCTACCAGATTACAGAGAGCTCCTTCGAACAGCTTTTCTCGTTTGACAACGAGCAAATTTTTCGTGTATGTGGGCACCGCCCAGGAGACTTATGTCCTCAGGTGCGGTGTGCGGTATATGGTGGGTGACAATAATTGTAGTCTGCATTACTTTATGGGTTGTTTTACCCACCACGTAATGCAGACAGTAAACATAACTTAGAAATCAATTAATAGAAAGCAGATAGCTGCTTAACTGACGATAAGTACAGAAAAATAGATCCATATTGTCAGCAGACGCCGTATTCTGCAAGCGAATAGCCCTATTAATTCATTTATTTATATATACGCCCAACGGGCATTTTTAAGGACATATTTATACATAGGAAATTATTATAAAAGAAAGTAGAAAGACACAATGGTACTCGTATAAAGTAGACTTGGTGGGATTGGAAGCGGAAGAGAGGTGTTTGTAATTGAATTTGATATAGTGATCATTTGAAAGAAGACAACTTGTTATCAAAGAAATCAAGACTGGTATGTTTGTTAGCAGACCTTAGAATTTTGGGCATAGGGGAATGAAAACCATAGTTATTTTTATGGTTATCGGTATGAAATAGTAAGTTTTGTCTGAGGTTTCTAGTTGGGATATTTCATTTTACTGAGCTCAGTAGTTCAGGCGCATCAAAGAGTGGGTTGAGAATTTTAAATAGGACTAGAAAGTTGGATTTATTTCGACGGTCTTGAAGAGAATATATATTTATTAATGGGTGAGTTCTGAGTTCTGACTTGCACATACAAGCGGATTTGGATTTTATATACTTCCAGAAATCAGCTTACAGAAATGTTTCCTAAGAAAAATTTGATGACGAGATTCGAGAGTGCTGTAATCCAGCACCCCTGCTAGAAATAATGATGGACACTGGTTACGCCACATTTACTCTATGCGTACTCACCCATATATATTGCACATTTGCTAGGATGAGGCGTTCGGATTTATTTGCTACCTACGGGGCCCTGGTTAAGATGTTGCATTTGCCTACCGTGGGTACCGATAACATAATAATGTGAATTGAATGCAGTTACTATGATAAAGAACTTATAGGTACTGTAAATTTATTTTAAAAATTATATCTCGAATCCCTGTCCCATTATTATTTTCTATCGCAAATTTAAGGAACAAAATAAGATTCGATTTTTCTGGGTAACATCCCTAGTGTTTAAAAAGAAAAAGGGTTCACTGATGCAACATTGTAGCGACGTTTAGAACAGAAAAAGTTTATTCTGTTTAGAATGGTTTATTAGTGAAAGTAAATCGTAAAACTTCCTTTTTTTATCATTATTACAATAAATGTGTAATCTTAATTGAAAAAAGTTAAGCTATTGTGCAGTTCTGAATTCTAAAAAATAAATAATATTTATTACCGTCCTTACAAGGTTATGTTGTTGAATTTTGATGAAGTGTCAAATGTGTCCTATTAAATTGGCCCTACTGTAATTGATCATGTGTACATGTGATTTTATATTCTCACCGCGATCGCAAATAACATAGTTTGCGATCAATAACTATTAAATCCGCTGTGTTGTGTAACCATCAAGTGCCCCTTCTTCGTGACCACAAGATCGGATCTGATCCTGACTGCCACGACAAAAGTACCAGACAATAAAGGTGCCAGCACCCAGAATAAGGAAGGCGATTGCAGTCATTGTATTTAGGGTTCAGTAGCAAATCAAAATAAAGGATAACGCATCCCGCGAACCAGCTATTCGAGCGTTCATCTGCTAACGAGCAAGTGGCGCGATCAGATACAATAATGAAAACTATTATTTTCTAAGATATAAGTATCGCAAAAATTTATTCTGAACCTTTTATATTTCAAGTATGTGATTTGATTCAGAAGGGTCTCAAATTATGGAACATAATTTCCCTTTTTTAAAACTATGGTTTTGCCCTATCTACGAAGGGGAATATTGAAATTGATTTCAGACAGCAAATTGACAAAATCAATCCGATTATTGAGTATATTATTATTTCTTTATTTTATCTATATAGTTTTGGGGATTCTAGATAAATCTATTTAATTATGACAGAATATAATTAAATTCATTTTTATGACAGAATTTGGAAACCTCGTAGATTAACACGATTGTCAGTCCAATTAACCTGTCATTACATGATTCAACTTTGATTAATTGAAAACCTGGTTTTAGAAACCCCAAATGTCCCAAACCAACAATTTTTCGGTAATATTTATTACTTAGTTATTTATTTTCATTTATAAATTTATTGCAAAAATATAACATACATATACATACTTAACAACAGGAAAATCTATATAAAACTAATTAATGTAAAATGAAAACGAAGTGGCCTTTGTTTATGATAGTCTCTATCTAACATGGCTCAGCCTGTTCTAAGATAGATATTTTTTTATCTTTAGAGCATACGTAGTCCTATATTAATGAAACAATACCATAAAAAAGAAAAACTAAAACTACTTAATTATGAATGCCTAGCTTATCAAATGTAAGAAATTAAAAATCGTTATTATACAAATATAAAGTATATATATATGTGTCAAGAATACATGTTACTTAAACATAAATAATATGGTTTAATTTATAATAAAACAAATATAAAATGATGAAATACATAAAAGTATAAATAGTACGAATACTGAATACTTGGTTTACTATTGTTTTTATGTCTTTCAATGAAATGAAATAATGGATATGCTTTAAATGCACTGAATAGAAATTAAAATATGTATTTTATTAAGTATTATATCGATATTTAAATATTAAATTAAATTTTTGTGTGGTGTTTAGTGCAAACTAAACTAAAATTAGAGTGAATAGTTGAAATAAAAATAGCGTTTTTTCAAAAATTTGTACGCTAGTTAAAATTTCATATTTAGATTTGTAAAAATATTCACTGCTAAAATCCTGTATAAAAGACTATCCAGAACGCCTTTTGAACTGTCAAATAACGAGTGATTAGTTATATATTTACAGTTGCAGAAATGCTAATGAGGAACTTCAGTCCTACGGAAAATTGGATACAATAAATGTTTTCTTGCGTGCGGTAAAAGTTGAAGTATTAAACTGTATGGCAAAGTTTCCTGAAAACGTACGAACAAAAATATATATTTAAATAAAAACAAACTACTTTGAACGACGTCACTGGTTCATATGAATCAACCAATGGTAAGACAATGGACCAATGGACAGAACTAATCGAGAATAGGCGAAAGAGAACCTCTGACGTCACACGCGGAGTTATTTCAGAAATACAAAGCTTTAATAACACCGCAAACTTAACATTCTCTATTGAGTTGGTGAAGCATAATTAGAAATCTCACAATTATTTTTTCAAAGTTTTCCGCAAATATCTCAGTAACTCCTTCAATGGAGATTCCTAAGTTTGCTTTTAATACCCTCAATCGTTTACATCCATTTGTATAAATGAAGGAAAAATATCATTTTATGAGAATTTTGTTTATGGACTATTAAACTAAGCAAAAAAAAATCCTTTTATCACCGTATTTTTAATAGTGAATTTGAGGTATCTATATATTAAATAGGTGGGAAGGTTTCCACGGTCACTGTTTTCAATTTGTTTCTTTTTTGGGTGATACCGAGTGTATTTGATTTGTTCCGACGTTTCGGCTACCATTGCAGAAGCCATCTTCAGGATAAACTAAATGTTTTGTAGAAATAAAGTATGTGTTGTATACGCCTAGGAATTGCTGGAGCAACTTTTAAAATGATGCGTGTTGTCTGGAACTCTAGTCTATACTCGGTCAAAATGAAATACCGATTATTCAACTCTTGTATATTGCCAGTTATCCTATATGGGTGCGAATCTTGGCACCTTACCAAAGCTCAAAACACCAAACTTCTGAGTTTTGAGAGTAAGTGCTTGAGAAAAATATTAGGTATAAGGTCGATTTTATAACTAACATTGAAGTCCGAGAACGGACGCAGCAGCCTCCTATAACGAGCGTCTTGAAGATACGGTGGTAGACCTGGCTTGGACACGTGCTGCGCATGCCTCAGGAGAAACGAAACCCTAGTTGCCTCTTCTTTAAACCTGCGGGATCACGCCGTCTTGGAAGGCCGTCAATGACGATCTTTAGACTTTATTCGGCGGAATTAAGGGGCGCTGGATTGACGTGGGAAGAGGCGAAAATGCTGGCTGGTGATAGGGTCTCCTGGAGGCAACTGGTGATGTCCACATGCTCCACTTAGGAGCGGATGTAGGAAAGAAGAAGAAGAAAGTAAGTGTTTAAGTACTAGTAATTTGTACCGTGTCACAGTCGGCAGTAGGCACATTTCCATTCATGTTTGTAGTATGTAGTGCTGGGAACCATGTTGAGTTTAATTTAAGCCCTTCTACTTTGTTTATGTTATTTGGGTGTCTGAGTATTTTAATTGCCACTTTCATTATTCGTGCACCGTAATCACTGGGTTTATGCCAAACATACTACAAAACTACATACCAGCACTACATAATACAAAAATAAAAAGAAATGTGCCTACTGCCGACTGCGACACAGTAAAAATTACTAGTACTTAAACACATACTTTTTTTTTACAAAACACTCAGTTTACCCTGAAAATGGCTCATGCAATTGTAGCTGAAACGTCCGAACAAATCCAGCAGACACGGTATCACCCAAAAAGTAAACAAATTGATATCTATATATTTTTTTGAAATTTGTAAAGAACGGTTGTATAGACTCATAAACAGAATAATAAAATTCAAATAATGTTTTTCTAAATTTTGGACATTCGATGTTTTTAGAACGAAGTCTTCAAATAAAAACATCAATAATTTTAATTAAATATTACAGAAAAAATCTTTTTTTTTTATTATAACGAATTCCTCATTTTGTTTTGTCAGCATTACGAACACAGTTGTGTTCAAACTAACGAAATTTAGAAATTACTAACATGAAAATTGTCGTGAAATCAATACCAACAAAACCAGCATTGCTGTCTTTGCTTTGGGCCAAATTTTTGGTCGGAGCTGACTTCACAATTTTGACACACAGCAAATACCGATTACTTTCAAAAAACAGCAAATCGATTCACATATCGTTTTTAATTTTAAGTTCTTTCTGTCACATCTTACAATTCGTTTACCAAGCAGTTTACCGCAAAAAAATTACTACAGTAACAATTTTAAGTTCAACGATAGCACATTTTGTAAGAAGTGTAATGATAGCAACTTACGTTGTAACCAGTGTAGAAACATTGGTGATGTCAAAAAATGCTGAAAAAACCTTCAAAACTATTAATTCTATTGATAGAAAATTCCAAATGATCGGCTGCAGAATTGAAAATATTTTTTTCCGTAAAATGTCTTTGACTGTAGTTTTCATGATCACATTTTATTGCTTGGTGTCTTCTTGTACCATTTTTGTTGGAATATCTCTTAGCAACTTTGTCATCAGAGTGTCATGGTATTTTTTGAGAATCCAAATCTTTTTGTCTATTTACTACACTCTGGCTGAAGAAATTTTAGTCCTTTTTGCGTTGAAAAGGAGATTTGAAATGTTGAATGCATCCCTAGTTCTGCACAATTTCAAAGGCAAGTCGTACTCCCAGAATGCAAATTGTAATTATTTAAAGGGATATAAAGATGTCCACTTCAGCCTTTGCGAATTGGTGAATAAAATTTCGGATATGTATTGTTTCCGAAATATTTTTGTGCTTTTTGACAGTGCTGTTAAAATTTTTACTTCTGCGTATAAAACACTTTTTGTATTATCCTTTTCTGCGTCTAAAGTGTTTGATTCAGAGAGAAACAACTTTTCTGCTGTGTTCTATATTCTAGAAACGTCGACAAGGGTATTTTTTCTGGCAAATATCAGTGATATGGTAAAAGGAGAGGTGAGCATGATTTTAACGTAGTATTTTTAGCTTATTAGAACATAAGAAAATATATGATCATAGGAATCAAAATAATAAAAGTAACCCTGTCAATTGTAGTAGATAATAAAAAACTGAATAAAGTCAGTGAAATTAAATATTTGGGTGTGATGATTGATTTGTAAGTTACGTTTCATCAAAATACTAATATTGTAACAAAAAAGATTGCGAACATTTTAATTTTGCTAAAAATTGGAAGATTTGTTGATAAAGATTCATGCAAAGTGTTTTTTTATTTTATTATTATTATACAGGGTGTTCTTTAAGCCCTGTCACATCCAAAACCACGATGATCAGTATTGACACATTAAAATAAATTTTAAAATTTAAAAAAAATATATATTTAAAAAAAACAAATGGTTTAATACTTCTGCAGAGGAGAAAAGAGGAGGGAGGAGGGGGAAGTATGATACATCGTCAACCATACGGCCGCGCCCCCTCGCTTCTCCCCTGCAGAAGTAAGCAACCATTTGTTTTTTCACCAATATTTAATTTTACAAATTTTCTTCACTCAAAATATTTTTTTAAATATTCTAATATGTCTTTTTGTCCATACTGGATAATCGTGGTTTCGGATGTGACAGGGTTTCAAGAACACCCTGTATAAACGGCCTAAGCTAATTACAACAGAAGAAATATATGCACAAGAAACTGAACAAAAAGATCATAAAACTATTTAGCAAAGCAAACAAGAGCAATAAAATAATGGTATACCATAACACAGTTATTGAACCACACATTAAATACTTCAGCAACATTTTATTTTTATCAAGCCTAGAAGAAGCCGGCGGCCTACGTGGTGTAGTGGTCAAGACGCTTGACTCACGCACGGAAGGTTCCGGGTTCGATTCCCGGTGAGAACACAAAAATTAAAATGGGATTTTTCTCAAGCCTGGGTGCTCTGTGATGTAATTCACCACTGTAATAAGGCCTCTTGGCCTGTTGTGGTGCAAAAAAAAAAAAATGTAAAAAAAAAATTAAAATAAAAAAAAAGAAAAAAAATAATCAAACTAACCGTATTAAAAAACAAAGCTTTGAGAATCATATTGGGAAAAAAACGATGCACAAGTGTAAATTTGATGTTAAATAATTTAAAAGTACCAATATGTAACAAAGAATATTTTACACTCTGATGATGTTTGCGTATAACATATATATTATTTTTTTTTAAAACACAGAATTTTGGAAAAAAAAATATCAAAGACAATATGATCATGATCACAATACCAGAAAAAAGGAAAAATCAGACTCCCATTTATAAACAATATTTTGAGTTTGTCCAAATTTTTGTAGACAAGGACTGGATTCAACTCCCTGGGGAGCTGTTTATATTAACATTTTACAACGGTGAATGTTACACAGTGTGTAAAGTGGCCACTTAAACCAGCCATTGACAGGTCATAAGCCCTGTAGATGCCTAGACTTCTGTATTACCTTCTCTTAAATGTTCTTCATCTCTGTTGTAAAATGTTAATCCCATTTATAAAAAAGCTGAAGTCCCAAAACTTAATTTTATATAAGGCATATATTATAAATATATATTCCTACATTGTTATTATTAGAGCACACATAATAATTTGTTTATGCGTGCCTTATTTCAAGATTCAAAATAAAATAAATAAATAAATAGAACAAAACTTTAGAACCTTGGCTGTTTTTGCGTGAAAATTCTGAATAAGAAAATTGAGTGGAGTACATAAAATAAACAGTGAATAGATAAGTTGGTGTCAATAAAAAGTGGTCCATAAAACAAAGTTACGATTTATTCGTTTAAAAAAAATCGATCAATTTATTAAATATTTCAATTGGTTGTCTTTTTTCCAGTCTAAAAAAACAGGAGCACTGATTCAACAAATATCATTTGCTACAGAAAACAGAGATTTAAAAGACGAGGTAAGATTTTTCGTAATTATTTTTTAGGAGCTTTTATACAGGTGTTATTTAAACCCTGTCACATCCAAAACTACGATGATCAGTATGGACAAGAAGAAAAATTAGGATAATAAAAAAATATTTAGAACAAATAAATTTTTAAAAACAAAATATTTAAAAAAAACAAATGGTTGCTTACTTCTGCAGGGGAGAAGTGAGAGGAGCTCGGTTTTTGGTGTCAGACTCCCCCCTCTTCCTCTCGTTTCTCCCCTGCAGAAGTAAGCAACCATTTGCTTTTTGATTTTTTTATTTTTTATTATTAATTAAACATATAATACAAAAATTACATATTATATTCCCAGGAGTTATTAGAAACTCATTTGGGACCGTAGATAAGAAAAATCATTTTTTTGACAATACATAATATCATACAAATTAATACATCCGAAAAAAAAGAAAATATTTTTGAATAAGAAACATATAACACCATCTTATATAAACAACATTAATAACTACCAATATCAAAAAGATTTAAGAAATATTTTTTAATTGCGACACTTCGGGATTATTTATTCAGTTTTTCGTGTCTTTTAATCATTATTCGTTCCAAAAAAATATTTTGATGTTCCAATTTGTCTTGTAAAAATATAAAAAAACAAACAAATGGTTGCTTACTTCCGCAGGGGAGAAACATAGAGGAAGGAGTAGGGAGTCTGATACACCGTCAACCGCACGGCCGTGTCCCCCTCGCTTCTTCCCTGCAGAAGTAAGCAACCATTTGGTTTTTTAAAATATTTTATTTTTAAATATTTTTTTCGTTCTGAATATTTTTTTTTAAATATGCTAATATGTCTTCTTTCCTATACTGATCATCGTGGTTTCGGGTGTGACAGGGTTTAAAAAACACTCTGTATACAAACAGTGGTTGTAAATCATGATTTTATATAATTATGGAAATAAAAGAGTTTAAATTAGAATAATTTAAGTATAAGGTAGTAAAATTGTATGAATTTTAGTTTTATTTGAATGTATCTAATAAAAACAGGTGTAAATTTTATAATTTATTAAACTTTTGTAATGAAAATGTATTTGAACTATTCTGTTTTTTTTACGTTTGCCTAATAAAAGTATTAAAATATTTATTGTGGTAACATAACATAACAATACACAAAATCATTTTTTATTTGTGTTATGATAATAAATTGTTCTCATTCTGGTAACGTTACGCGGCCACTTCACGCATGCGCGCAGGCGGGATGTCAGATTTTTTGACACAGTGCGCTGTGTGCAAACATGTTTCTACGCTCCGCGCCGTCTGGTATATTATAATAATATCCTTGTTTATGTATTCAAATTTGAAAGCACAAATACTTGAAAAATAAGAAAATGTAAAATAAAAAAACTCATACGTATATTACTAGAAATAAGAATAGAATTACTCTTCAATCCGTGCCTCATGTCTGAGGATGATTACACCTGACTCCAGGCACGGCTCGTCTGTGGACAGTCTCCATCGATCTGGAACGGTCTTGTGCTCTTCTATAGGCATTCGTCAGTGATGATTCTGATAACTCAGTGACTGTGCCGCTCCATCTTGTCGGTTGACGTCCACGCGACCCTGTCCCTTCGACGCTTCCCAGGAGAATAGTTTTCTCCAAACTATCAAAGTCTCCCCTGGAAATGTGCCCAAAGAACTGCGGAATTTTTTTCTCGCACATGGATATCAGTCTTTCTTCTATGTCCAGTTCCTGGAGAATAGATGCATTCGTACGTCTGGCTGTCCACGGAATCCGCAGCACTCGCCGCCAACACCACATCTCGAAAGCTTCGATTTTTTCTTTTCAGATTCCCTCAGTGTCCAACACTCCACACCGCACATTAACACTGAGAAAACCAAGGCCTTTACCCGTCTCTTTTTGGTGTTTGGTTATACCGCGATTCTTCCAGATCTTCACCAGCCGACGCATAGAAGAAAAGAATAAGGCTCACGTTAAAAATATTAAAAAAAAAACAAAATTGCATTATGTATTAAGCTTTTGAAATGTATGAAGAGATGCCTGAATGTATGAAGAATAAAAATAGTTTGAATGAATTTAAATGGAAATGTTATGTTTATTGTAAGATGATATAAATAGATGTGTAATTAAAGTACAAGTAAATATTATTTTATATAATATAAGCAAAAATCTGACTTTAACTGGTGTTGTTTCAATTTCCTTAATATTCCAGATAATTAATTTTTCGATGCAAATTCATCAGAAACCAGTCAACATCAGCGCCAATGGACTTTTCCCTATTGACAACACACTTTTATATCACGTGAGTCGGGACCATGGCAATATTTAATAACAACTGATAGAAAAAGCTTTAGTTGAATATGCATGTCGGCCTCGTTGTGTTATGACGAACGCTTTTGCCTACCATGCAAGAGGTCTCGCGTTCGATTCCCGACGTGGCTGATATGAAATATTTATTTAATAGGGTCTTTTCACACTTGAATATGTCAAATTCCCTGGAATCGTAAGACTGATCATCTTTCCTTAATAAATCAAAAATGATCAAGATACGCTGCGATTTGTGCACTTATGCAGTGTTCTATGCACCATTAGATGCGGAAAGGGAATGATAAAAGGCCTCTATTACTTCAATACTTTTTAAATTAAAACACTTTATTTATTGTTAATTTGCTGCATATCTATGTTATAATTTCTTATTTAATTTTCCTTTATTGTATCTTTATTTTCTGCTGATTTTATTTTATGTATCTATATTTTTTATACTTGTGTACGGGTGTTTTGATTCATTATAATTGTTTTTCAATATTATTTTATACTTTGTCAAAAGCGTAAGCCGTCGAAATAAATAAATAAATAATGATTATGATGGCTGGCAGCATTCTGCATAACTTCTTTCATTTCATTACCTTTGTTTGTCTTTGCGACATAGTTTTATGTTCTTTTCGTTCAGTTTTTAGTATAATAAATATATAAATAAATATATACATTTCATGACGTTCTTCTGATAAATATTGCCTTTTAACACTTTGTATCCCGCAGCCGTGTAAACACGTGATTATATAACCATGCGTTGTGTCCCGGTCCCGTGTTTTCACGTGGTTTACCAGCTGTCTAAAAAGGCGCATTTTATTGACATCTAATGACTTTTATAAGTACTTTTTTGCTGCTGGTAAACCACGTGAAAACACGAGACCGGGACACAACGCATGGTTATTATAATCACGTGTTTACACGGATCCAGGATACAAAGCACAAAAAAAGGAGTGAGACCCTGTATATGTGCAAACATTGAGTCGGGTTGTGGTCCCGTGGCTAGTGTCTCGGACTCACAGACCAAAGGTCCGTGGTTCGAATCCCACTCTACCCCAACTTGATTCCATTTTCTAATAGTGAGTTATTTACAACTCGTTGA